>NW_027527441.1:1939493-1987466 GCF_008692635.1 Crocuta crocuta
TAGATAAACCACATCTTCTTGATCCATTCGTCCGTTGACGGACATTTAGGCTCTTTCCATGTTGTGGCTATTGTTGAGAGTGCTGCTATGAACATTGGGTACATGTGCCCCTATGCATCAGCACTCCTGTATCCCTTGCGTAAATTCCTAGCAGTGCTATTGCTGGATCATAGGGGAGTTCTATTGTTAATATTTTGAGGAACCTCCGCACTGTTTTCCAGAGGGGCTGCACCAGCTTACATTCCCACCAACAGTGTAGGAGGGTGCCCGTTTCTCCACATCCTCACCAGCATCTAGAGTTCTCTGATTTTCTCATTTTAGCCACTCTGGTGTGAGGTGGTATCTCAGTGTGGTTTTGATTTGTATTTCCCTGATGAGGAGGGATGCTGAGCATCGTTTCATGTGTCTGTTGGCCATCTGGATGTCCTCTTTGGAGAAGTGTCTTTTCATATCTTCTGGGCAGAGACTTTTAAGTTTGATGTAGTCCCATTTGTTGATTTTTTGCTTTTGTTGTTGTTTGTGCTTTTGGTGTCATATCCACAAAGTCATTACTAACACCAGGGGTAAGAAGCTTCTTCCCTATGTTTTCTTCTATGAGTCTTACTGCATCAGGTCTTATATTTATGTCTCTTGTCCATTTTGAGTTAATTTTTGTGAGTGGTATAAAATAGGGGTACAATTTCATTGTTCTGCATATGTTGATATCCAGTTTCCCAATACCATTTGTTGAAGAAACTATGCTTTCCCCATTAGGTGTCCTTGGCTCTCTGTTGAATATTAGTTGTATGTGCATGGGTTTAATTCTGGCCTCTTTATTCTGTTCCATTGGTTTATGTATCTCTTTTTATGCCAGTACCATACTGTTTTAATTCCTATAACTTTTTTTTAACTAGTGTCATTCAAAATCAGGAGGTGTGTTGTTTCTTGCCTTCTTTCTCAGGATTGCTTTGGCTATTAGGGTCTTTTGTGGTTCCATACATGTTTAAAGATTTTTTTTGTATTTATGTGAAGAATATCATTGGAATTTTTATAGGAATTGCATTGAGCATATAGATAGCTTTGGGTAGTGTGAACATTTTAATGTTAATTCTTTCAATCCATCAACACAAAGTGTTTTTCCATTTGTTTGTGTCCTCTTCAATTTCTTTCAACAAAGCCTTATCATTTTATTGTATATATATTACACTTCCTTGGTGAAATTTATTCCTAGGTATTTTATTGTTTATAATTCTATTGTGAATGGGGTAGTTTTCTTCATTTCAAATATTTCATTATTAGTGTATCAAATTGTAACTGATTTCTATATGTTGATTTAATGTCCTGAAATTTTATTGCATTTGAAACCAGATATCAAATAAGGGCTTAATATCCAAAATATATAAAGAACTCAAACAACTCAATAACAAGCAAACAAGCAATCCAGTTTAAAAATGGGCAAAGGAACTAAATAAACATTTTTCCAAAGACATCCAAATGACCAATAGCTACATGAAAAGATGTTCAACATCACTAATTTAATTATCAGAAAAATGCAAATCAAAACCATAAGGAAATATCACCTCACAGCTGTTAGAATTGTAGTCATCAAGTAGACAAGAGATAACAAATACCAATGAAAATCTAGAGAAAAGGGAATACTTGCACATTGTTGGTCATACTGTAAACTGTTACAGCCATTAGGAAACAATATGGAGGTTGCTTAAAAAATTAAAAATAGATCTACCATATGATCTGGCAATTTCATCTCTGGGTATATGCCCAAAAGAAATGAAAACAGAATATCAAAGAGATATATGCACTCCCATGTTTATTGCAGCTTTATTCATACCAGCCAGATATGGAAACAACTTATGTGCTCATGAATGGAAGAATGAAGACGATGTGAGATATATATATAGATATACAGATACACGTATACATACAGACAATGGAATATTATTCAACTATGCGAAAGAAGGACACCCTGTAATTTGCAACAACATGGATGAAATTTGAGGACATTCTGCTAAGTGAGATAGACAGAAAAAGGAAATGGCATGTGATATCATTTACATGTGGAATCTAGCTAAGTCAAACTTGTAGAAACAGAATGTAAAATGCTGGTTACCACAAGCCGGGGGTTGGAAGGTAAAAGGGATGTTATTTAAAGATACAAACTTGTAATGAATAGTAAATAAGTCCTAGAGATCTAATGTACAGTATAGTGAATACAGACGACAATATTGTATTGTAACCATCCAACTTGCTAAGAGGTTAGATCTTAGTTACTCCAACCACTAAAAAGAAATAATTATGTGACATGATAATAGTGCTAATTATGACCACAATGGCAATCATATTGCAATATATAAATGTATAACACTAACATGTTATACACCTTAAATTTACATAATATTTTATGTCAAATATACATCTGTATATTTGTGTATATATGTACACATATATATGTATATTTTATGTCAAATATACATCTGTCTGTCTCTCTGCCCCTCTCCCGCTTGTGCTCTGCCTCTCTCTCTCTCAAAAATAAAATAAACAATCAAAAAAATTTTTTAATAAATAAATAAATAAATAAAAGGATAGAGAAAGATATACCATGTTAACACTAATCAAAAGAAAGCTGAAGTAGGTATGTTAATTCCACATAAAGAAGTGTATGAGTACTTATGTCAGAGACTCACTAAGATAGATTAGAATTCTAATCATAAAAATATTCTACTTAATTTCATATTACGATTGTACTCTTAACCCTACCTTGTCCTAATATATTTTTTTTTCTGCTCACGTTAAAAGTACTTTTTAGTCTCAAAGTGCCCAGAGATCCTAGATGGCTTGTACTGATTCCCCAGAATACATATACATCATGATTCAAATTCCAAACCAGTCAGGATTATGATTTCCCATAACCTTCCAGAACATTCTGATCCTTTTCCTACCTGGCAAGTAGCTAATTTAGGATCAACAAGAAGGAATATGAATCAAGCTACCACCAGGTTGTAGCTAGCACACTGGCTAGAGTCCCAGTCTCCAGAATCTGAAATGTGCTCAGAATATTTAACCTCACACTACCACTGGACACCTCAGTCAGCTACATTCAGCTGATGGCTAGGACCTGGTGAACTGACTACAGAGAAGTCAGAACACGGAAGGATCCAGGTTTTGTGGGACCTGAAGCTTTTACAACTTTGAAGCACCCCTTTAAGAAAAAGAATACAAGGGGCTCAGTCGGTTAAGCGTCCAACTTCGGCTCAGGTCATGATCTCACAGTTCGTGGGTTCAAGCCCCACGTCGGGCTCTGTGCTGACAGCCAGCCTAAAGCCTGGACCCTGTTTCAGATTCTGTATCTCCTTCTCTCTCTGACCCTCCCCTGCTCACGCTGTCTCTCTCTCTCTAATAAATAAAACATTTAAGAATTAAAAAAAAAAAAAGAATACAAAATTAGGGCACACAAATAAGTGAGAAGAGTAATTATAACAAATTAGAAGATTTTTTTAAACCTGGCAGATGCCACAAACATCACAACAATCCAGAGAAAATAACATATTTTCGTTAATTAACCCTGTGGCACACATCTGTAAGATTTTCCCCAGTTTCAATGACACTCTCTTTGATCACCTTTTCATATGAGAACAATGTTATAAAAAGAAGTTTCTATAAAGAGTAGAGGAAAAAAAATAATTGAATCTTTCATTTAGTTTTGGCTACTCAACATTCACTTTCATTCCAATAGTTTAGAAAAGTTTCAGCATCACAAGTCAGTATTAATGACGTCATGCATACATTTAAGAGGGCCAAGTGTGGAGAAGCTTCTTCAAGCTCCTTTTACATTGAATTTGTAAGAATTCAGGGCATTTTAAATTTTCTTGTGTAGTGACTACCTTAAGTGACTCCTCTTTTGAGTGACGACTCTCTGATGACCCAGTTTGCCCAAGGCTATGCAGTTGGTGGTAGTATTCCTGGAAGCCTACACTGGGTTGACTTGACAGTAACTGAACTGCATGGAAGGAACAAATAGATAATCACGTAAATGTTGTTTCTACTAAGTATGTCTTCAAGTCAACTTCCCTTAGGGAGATCCTTGAAATGCCCAGTCAGTGGGGATGGTGGGTGACCGGGAAAGCTGAAGTGGAAAAAGACCATTCGCAGGTAAAAATATCTGACATCTGCAAATTTTCCAGAGCGTGCAACCATGTGAAACCATGGATGGCACCTTTCTCAGGGCCTTGGATAAGCTTTATTAGCTTTATGGTATATCGTCCTCTAGGTCAGAATTCAGGGTAATGTCATTTTTATGGAAAGAGCATAACATGGGACTATGTTTCTGTGTGGCCAAGGGACTAAAGACGGAGCCAAGGATGTTTTCATTCTTGATCTGCTTGCAAGGGTGTATCTCTATACCCTTTAAAATGTCCCGGTCTCGGGCATCTGGGTGGTTCAGCAGGTTAAGCATCTAACTCTGGATTTCAGCTCAGGTCATGATCTCACAGTCCATGAGATCAAGCCCTGCATCTGGCTCTGCACTGACAGTGTAGAGCCTGCTTTGAATTTTCTCTTTCCCTCTCTCTCTGTCCCTCCCCTACTCATGCTCACTCTCTCTATCTTTCAAAATAAATGAACAAACTTAAAAACAAATAAGATAATAAATAAAATGTCCAGGTCTACATTTTTTCCCTCCCTGTTTATAATCCCTCTCAATCCCTTCCCTGTGGAGTCTTTTAAAATCCTTCCTAGGATTTCACCTTTCCTAGCATGGGGCAATGGGTTTTGTTTTAAAATGCAGACTTGATTTCCAGCTGAAGGGGAGAAAAAGCGAAAACAATGAAATAAAAGGTCAAAGAATCCCTCAGGTGAGCCACAAAGCTATTTGTGTATTTTTTTTTTAAACTTCATGTCTAAGAATTGGCTGAAATGTGACAATTCCGGAAAGGCTGAGTGGAAGGGTGAGAAAAATCCCAATTCTGTGACAGGACTCCGGCTCCACACCCTGCCTGGTCAATGATTTACAGAATGAAGGAGAAACCCAGAGTGGGAGAAATCAGCAAACCCTGGCACGGAAAAAGGCAAGATTGGAGTAGTGATAAAAAATGACATATAGGGCCAGTGAGGTGCAAGGATTTGTAGGGACAATTTTAGGTCATGGTCCCACAAGTGTAGTCACTGGGTGGGTCCTAGATGAACTTGCAGGAGGGAAGGGACTGAAAAGGCCAAGTTGGAACCCTTGATGTTTTGAGTCAATGGGGAGAAACTACTGGCACAAAACCCCAGCATTCTTGCCACTAAAAATAAACAAAATAACTAAAATCAAACCCACTACAGACTCCCCATAGACACACAATCTGTAACTTAGAAAAGATACTCTAATAGTTAGAAAGGCAAGATTTAAATGTGGTGGTGATGTTTAATTTAAATGTTTCTTTTTTCTCTTCCCTCCAAGCTTTGTTGGAAGTATGAAGATTCACATTCTAAACAGAGAATGGTTTCATTAAATAATTTTCAGGGTTCTAACATGAGAAATGAAATTACTTAAAAAGCCTGATTTCAGCCTAGTTAAAACCTGCTAGGGAAGGCAATTCAGGTTTCCACAGTCACCAAATGCCACCCTGACCCAGATTCAGAGCTGAGGGAGCACCTGAGTGTCACCAGGCTGTACAAATGCTGATTGAGCAGAGATTCTATTTTAACTATTTTAAACTGCCATTTCTTTTTTTAAAAAGCCCCAGGGCATGCGAAGAGTAAAATATACCAATCATTAAAATATTTAAATTCACCAGCAGCAGTGATTAATAAAACATTCAAATGAAACAATTTACAAAGAAGTAGTCTCAAATTGTCTAGTCTAAAATAGCACCCGCAACCCAGCCAGCTCATTTTTCTCAACCCTTTTCAAAACCCTCACCCTCCAAAAGTTTCCTGCAATTCAACAAAAACATACTAAGCACCTGTTCCAGAAAAGGCACTCTATACCTGGAAAGGTGATCATGTGCAGCCTCACTCTCAATGTACTTATAATTAATAATCAAGACATTATATTCTGATTTGTATCTTTTGTCCCCAAAGCCTATATATAAGGTAGGGTCATTAACCAGGATTATTGGCCAAACATAGCCTTCAGGCAGATTTCTATTTAGCCCACCCAAGGTTTCAAAAATATCTTGTTTTGTTTTATTTTTTATTTGAGAGAGACAGAGAGTGCATAAGCTGGGGAGAGGCAGAAGGGGAGAGAGAATTTTAAGCAGGCTCCTTGCCCAGTGCAGAGCCTGACCCAGGGCTCAATCCCATGACCCTGAGATCATGATCTGAGCCAAAAGCAAGAGTCTGACACTCAACCGAGTAAGCCATTCAGGAGCCCCTCAAAAATATTTTAATTATTTGCCAATATTTTTCAGACCAAGCACTTTCTCACACACACTCACACACACACACACGTGCCCAGAATACTGGATGATTAGATGGACTGGCTATGAGATAAGGACTTCAGGGGTTCACCACACTCTTTGTAGTCTCCGTTCCCCCCCCCCACCCCACTCAACAACCTCCGTTATTCAGGGTAGCAGGCTGGCTTATGCATATATTTGAATTTGCAACCTGCGCTAGAGAGATGCAAACAAAATATAGTGGGAGATCCCAGAACGGACAGGCATTTGTTGGGCAGGAGAAAATGGGGCCACGCGAGATGAAGTAGTGTATGAGTCAGATGTTGACAGACAGGCAGGATTGTACAGGGAGGAATGAAGGAAAAGGGCATCCTTAAAGGAATGAACCATATCAGTAGCCAGACAAAGGCAAGAAAGGGCAAAGACTATGTCTAGTAGGCTGGTATGATTGCCTGACCCGTATCTATAATGGGAAATAAAAAAGCGCAAAGGGTAGGCATCAGCCAGAGAGTAGATACCCCTGCCTCAGTCTGGTACTCAAAGTTTTCGAGTAGCTGTGAAATCAGAACTGTGCTTTTGGATAACTTTCCTATTAAACTCTAATAACCTATAAGAATCCCTTGAGTTACTGTGACAACTATCCCCAAATAGCAGAATTCTTGTCCTTAATTGTATTCTGTGTCCCTTTTGCAGTATGAACTCATCAATAACATCGCATTCAACCAACAGTTTAGAACGCAAGAAACCGCTTTTCTCCAGGGTACAGATGGAATATGGATGTAGTGGTGAGGATTTTGAACTTCCTGTCAGAAGACCAGGGCTCTTCTATCAAAGCCCTGCCACTTATTATGTGCCCTTGGGCAAGTGGCTGAACTTCCGTGACATTTCCTGTGAAATGTTGGTGATAATAACCTTCTTCATAAGGGTATTGTTAGAAATAAATGAAACAAATGGTATAGTATTTGAAAGTACTTTGCAAACAACACAATGTAAAGCAAATAAAAGTTATATCATTATAGACATGGGGTTGGTCAGATTCTAGTCCTTTCCCTAAGGAGTTCTTTGCTCCCTGAGAAGACTGTCTTTTATGTTCAGCCCCTTTATTTTATTAATAGGGCCTCTGAAGGGTCATATTCAGTTGGTTCACTTGACAACATCCCAGAGTTTGGACCTAAATGTTGGTCTCAGCTGGTTTCCAGGACCTGAGCCCCCTGTCCTTCCTCACACCACCCTACAGATCTACTCAGATTCATTCTCTATAAGCTCCTCGTATTGCTTAAAATGCAAAGCTCTCCATTTTCTTGACTCTGGCTTTATCCTCATAATTCGTGTTACTGTTAATAATACTCAAGTTTCTCTAACTTATTTTCAGATACCCAAGATACAGTGCTGAAGAAAAAAATTATTCCAATCAATGAATTGACACATAGATTGATAGATGTAAACAAACAAATAAGCAAACCAAAGATCTGGAAAAAAAAAATGCAAGGGAGAAAAACCTCAGGCCATTTTGGAAGAGAGACAGTAAGCAGAGATGGTGAGGTGACTATCAGGATGCCAGATGTTCTTGCTCCCAGAGGGAAGTTGCAAATTCCACAAAGTTTGTGCTCAAGTAAACAGTGTTGGCCACATGGGGCTAGAGACTGGAACTCAGCGAGACTTCAGGGAGACCCTCCTCTTACACGGCTGGGCCCCCAGGTAGCCCTCTATCACGTTAACCTAAACAACTCTTCTGCTTCCCCCAGTGACTGGAAATTCAGGGAGGGCTGCCCTGGGCACGTCCAAAAGGGAAAGGAAAACTGAGACAAAAGAAACTGAAGCCATCCCTGGTAGCTTCCCACTGGCCCCAGGGAAGCATACAATGATCCTGGGTATCATATGCATGGGCTGAAGATGTGGGCAGAGACTCTACACCCTGAACTTGGCCCAGGGCAGCTCAGTCTGAAGGTGCCTCTCCATACCTGGCAAGAACAAACACAAAGGCTCTCGACTCCCACCAATAGCTTTTCAAGAATAAGAAGCAGCAATTAGTCATCTATCATCATCCATACAACAAAATAAAGCTGCATAAGCATGAATAAAACCAGACAGAAGAAATATACCTAACAATGATTCCGTATATTTGAAATCAGTCTGGTGAGGGGAGGGGGAGACATGTACATATATACATAAAATTCAAAACAGAGCAACTTCCAAACTGAGGGACATACAGAATGCTGCGTGGTGAGGCTTTGTATTATAATCACAGCTCCACCATCTGCATTGTTCCAGGACGGAGGATACTAAGAGGTAAAGTGACAATAGACACAAAGAAAGCACTGAGCCACCTACTAAGCACTATCGAAGTCTCCAAGCCTCAGTCTCCCTATCTGTACATGGGACAATGACTATTTCAAGGAAGATTTTGAAAGTTAAATGACTCGATTTATACCAAAGCTTGATATGTTTTCAATGTTTACAATGTCACCTGCTTCTATTAAAATTTTCCAGACAAGAATGAAAGCTCAGATCTTACTGCTATTACATAGGATGCTGTTTTGGAAAGTGTGGTGACCTACACCTTCCTGCGCCAACACAAAATTCCACCCAATTCCTGGAAACGAAAAAAGTACACAATCAAGCTGGCAACCAGGTTATTCAGGAAACACCAAAGAACACACTTAAGCTCATAAATTCAAATCTCAGAAACTCAGAACAAACCAATCTCTGCTGGATGGCTCTACATCCACAGAAGATGCCTGTAGTATGGCCAATCAGAAGCAATCCCAGAAAGATAGAAGTCTCTTGCAATTTTAAGTGTCCAGGACACCTCCAGAGCCCTGAGAAAAGAGGAATCCAAACTGATCAGCCCAGAGGCCCTTGTTCCATTGGGGACCAAGCCTTCTTCCCCACTGTGGTAACCAATCACGCAAGCACAGAGTCACTGTGATTGCAAGGGCTTCCTCCACGTGTGATCACCATCACTGTCCGCATGAAGGGAAACAGTGAGCAGCAATCAAGATAATACAGACTGAGTCATTTCTAGCTGGTGCCCTTATAAATATGCTTCAGTTGTCCAGAATAATTGCTTCCGGTAAAGGCCAAACATACAATTCTGACAGGGATGTCCTGATAAGTTTGTGTTGCTTGTAAACCTGTCAGAATAGATGCCTCCTCGTGTTTCCATCTTTAAGCCAAGCTAACAAGTCAGGTTATTTCTCAGGGAATCATTCCATGTGTTCCATTCAAAGCCAAGTTCGAAAGCTGTATGAGCCCCCAGGTACCTATGGTTTTAATTGGGCTGGCTGAATGATTTCCTCCAATAAGGCAGGAATTCTGTCTCCACTACTCTCCCTCCCCCAAACCTGCTCCCACTCTTGTAGTTTCTCTCTTGGTTAAAGCTACCACTGGAGTTATCATGTGAGATGCTCTGTTCGGAAACATCTGCAACTCCCTGGCTACCTCTCCTAACACTGTGTGCTAAAGATCCAAATCAGGGTTGCCTGGGTGGCTCAGATGGTTGGGTGTCTGACTTCAGCTCAGGTCATGATCTCACAGCTCATGGGTTCAAGCCCTGCGTCGGGCTCTGTGCTGACAGCTCAGAGCCTGGAGCCTGCTTCAGATTCTGTATCTCCCTCTCTCTCTGACCCTCCCCTGCTCACACTGTCTCTCTCTGTCTCTCAGAAATAAATAAAACATTAAAAAAAATTAAGGATCCAAATCTGTGACTGCATCTCCAGGTACACAGTCACTGCCCATTCAGATCCTCAGCACGTCTCACCTGGGCTAACTACAAAGGTCACCTCTGTGCCTTTAGTCTCACCTCTTCCGCCAACAGACTGATCTTATTTAAAATCATTCACTGGATCCCATCACTTCTAAGAGGAACCTCAAGCTCATTAGTATTGTACACAAGTCTTTCCATGCTATCATTTTGTCCCTGCACGTTCTCTGCCCCCACAGATCTTCCATGCACTGTGGCTGTGTAGAGTTACCTGCCAATCTGTCAGGACACCAGGGTCTGTCACCACCCGTCTCCCAACCCAAGCCTGAGTGGTTCCTCTCCCTGGGGAGCTTTTCTACGTATCCTCCCTTCCATTCTCCACTGATTCATCTGGTTAACTTCTAATCATCCTTCATGATGCAACTGAAACATTCAGTCATTGGTAGGTTTTTTGCTACCTCCCCCTTCTAGTCATGTAGAATTCGTGTGAAAGCTAGATGAGCCTCCAGGGGACACATTGTTTTAATTAGGCTGGTTTCATGTTTTCATTGTTCATATAACCTAAAGTCCTTCAGTCTTAGCAGTTGAGCTGGATAATTCTTTGTGGGGACTGTCCTGCACCTTAGGGCATTTAGCAGCATCCCTGGGCTCTGCCCACAAGATACCAGTAGTACCCTCCTCACAAGTTGTAACAACCAAAAATGTCACCAGACACTGCCCAAGGTCCCACAGGGGACAAAATCATTTCCACTGAGAGCCACTGCATTAGTACTAATTGGACACCATTCCATGGCTCAGTTAGAATTGTAGCTTACTTGACCATCCTCCCCACTCGGAAGGACCTTCTTTTTGGCAGAAACCACTTCTTCCTCTCCAAGGTAACCCCAGTGCATGTAACCTTGCCCATCCCATAATAGGTACTCGATAAGTATTTATCAAATGAACAAAAATAAATGAATAAGCAAATGTTAAGCAATCATCAGATAGTAGTGCTGGACAGTCTCAGATATACCTCTAAGAAATCTCACGATGTCAAGTGTGTAGTCATGGGCCAAGAAAACAGAATCCTTAGCTCTTAAAAGTCAGAGAATGAAAAGGGATTTAGGAGTCCATTAGCTCCACCACCAATTTCTTTGACTTGAGAAAGCAGAGGCACAAACATATAAGGTGGGTCTGCATATGTCACGTAGGGTATATGCAACAGAAACTCTTTGAGTCTCCCGCTGACCTTGGCAAAATTACCTGCTCATGGTACTTACAGACTGAAGAACTGTTTTTCTGTCTAGAAGTTGTTGGTGTGAGTTGCCAGGCATGTTTGCCAAGAGCCACACATACACAATCACGGGGGTGGGGGGGGAGTACAAGCTCAGTTAGCTTGTACTCCATATCTAGCCTTGGGCTCAAAACTGGCCCTTCTGTTACTGATGCCAAGGGGAATTAATGTGCCTCATCTTCTGGAGCCAGACCAGGCTGGCCCCCAGGAATGGATCAGAGAGGGAAGAGGAATGTGCAGATGCTCAGCCTCCTAAGTTTGTGAGATACCATAAGAGTAACAGAGAAAAACCAGTTCACTTGGGAACTGAACTTAGGCAAACTTAATAACTAACCATAAATCACACATGGTGTGTGTGTGTGTGTGTGTGTGTGTGTGTGTGTGTGACCTTGGTGGAAATAGCTAGTTATCCCCACCCAGGACCCTCAATTGAGACCCCAATCAGGCTGCTCACTGCAGGGCTTCCCCAGCCAGAGGTAGGATATTGTGAGTGCCTGATTTGATGTATTAAGCCTTCTTTGTTCTCTATGCTTCTCTCCCTCTTTATGTTTACTATAATTGCTTAATTCATTATATGCCCTTTCCCCATATAATTGATAATGTTTTCCTCCACAAAACCAAAAGCACAGCTATCATGAGTCACTCTTATTCCAAACACTTGGTATACCACCTTTGTCTTGCCAGTGTATAGAATCCTTACCCGGCATCTTTGAATCTATCCGGACACCACATCTGAAATTTCTCTTTCATTGATAATTTTGAGATCTCGTTGAAACTTTGGGTAAAACTCTAAGTGCACTGGTGCCTATCACTTTACATGGGTAGCCATAGAAACTATTTATGGTATTACCATTTTAAGCCATCTTGTTCTGAGTTCTTCACCCCAATCACACATTCTGGTTTAAACATAATACTCCAGGATACTGAAGATGAGAGGCAAGTTTGAAGGTGACACTTCACAAGCCACTACTGCTCAGCTGGTGGAAAATAAACCAATCTAAACAAAGCCATAAAATGCCCATGAGACTAGAGATGTCTACCCCACCCCTATCCATCACAATGATATTCTGTCATGAGAGGCTCAGTCATCACCTCATGCTATGAGAATAGCTCAGTCTCTGTTCTTCCAAGATCCAATGCTGCAGACCAGATCCAAGTTGTAAGAGTGATATACTTTTAAACTGAAAATGGACACGTAGCACCATTAGGCATTTTCAAGGCCATGCAATTCATATTCTGGTAACCATGGGGGATGATGTAACCCTAGCATTGATAAAGTGCTGACGACAGAGCTGCTTAACTAAGAGATGGGTCCACTGAATGGTGACCTCATTTATTTCATCTCCTCTGGTGCAAAAGCTTCCTCTCATGTGTGCTAGCAAAAACAGACAGAGATTGTCTTTCATTTGTGCTTATACACGCTCCTTGAAATGGAAGGAGAGAGATTTTTGTTACCTACAGGGCTGGACTGAGATAATATATTTCCTCCTCTTCATTTCTGGGACGGAGGGAAAAAAAAGTTAGATTATGGCTATAGAATCTCAAGTGATTTTTGAAAGAAGATAACATTAAAAAAATGGAACTAAAGGAGCCTTCCAGACTCGGCATGGTTTAATGATGATGAAGATGAATGCAGGTGACACAGAGCATTTCAAATTGCCTGGGTCTTGTCCAAATCCTGAAATGGGCTTTATGGCCCAGCTGAAGCAAGCCCACCTCAGTCAGAACTCCAGAAAAAGTCTGAAAAGAACGCACTAATACACAATTTCCAATAGAGAGTAAAATTGACCTTGGAAACATCCATGGTGTCTGTGTTTCCGAAACACTTCCTTTTTTCGAACATTTGTCACTCTGTTAACATTGATACCCATGGCTCCAAAGCTGGCTCTTGTTGAACAGGAAGTCCCATCTATGATGTATTAATACATAACAAATCTTAGAATCTTGTATTTGAAAATTCTTGGAGCCACCTGGCATTAGAACTAATCTTACTGAGGCAGGAAATTAACACCTTATCAAGATGGAAACTAAAATACGCCCATCTCTCAAGAGACAGACTGATAGATACAGAGTTCTCTTTGAAGTCTGTTTTCCTTCTTTGGATCTTCCATGCTTTCATCATTAATCTCTTTTTTTTGCTTTCTTGGTACGCTTTCCCTGATGTTCAGTTACTCTTGCTTGAATGAGGACAAGTAAATGGAGACATGTATTTGCTGTATGATAGATGATATAAAACCCTTCTGCAGTATGGCTGACCCTTGTGCAGCCCTCTTCTCTTCCAACTCCTCACGTTCCCCAGGAACTCAGTTATGATCTCTGCACTGATAAATGCCAAATATGTATCTTATACCCAGATCTCTTGTTTTCATGTACATGTTTGTCAATCTCACTTGAATAATCAAAGGACACCTCAAAGTCAATGTACGTAAAACTAAACTCATCTCTCCTTTGGCTTCCAAACTTCCTTGTTCTCTGCAGCTCAATGAATGACATGTTAATCCACCTATTTGTGCAAAGCAGATAACCAGGAGTCACCCTCGACTCATGCTTTCTTCCTTATGCCACATCCAAGAACAAATCACAAATCAATTATCCTTTCTTGGTATTTCTCAAATCTGTCTTATTTCTACTACCATTATGTTTGAACCACGATCATCCCTCGCATTGACTGCTAATTGGTGTCCTGTCTTCATCCTGACCACCTCCAAATCAGCCTTCACAGTATAGCCAGGGCAACCTCCCTAAAAAACAACTCTAATCTGCCTGCTCTCCTTCAAACTCTTTTATTACTGCTATTGCTTTCTGGATACAGTCCTTTAACAATTCAGACCCTGCTTTCCCTCTGCCTCAAGCTTTACCTCTCTTCATCTTTAATTCCATGCCTTAAGCATATTGCACCACTTGGAGCTCACCAAAAGGCCATGTTTCTCTGTTCTTAGGGTCTACGGACAGCTGCTCCCTTTACCTGGAAAACATCCTCTTGCTACACTCTCTCTCCCCTAGCTAGGTGATTAAAAACTACCCCTCAGGTGCCTGCTCAAACATAACCTTTTAAAAGAAGGAATTCCCAGACCATCTACTGTCCCTGCCGCCCTCACCTCTTCTAAGTCCGGATTGTCCGGTGCTCCTATGAAGCCTGCTCCATCACTGTGCTCTCTTCATAACTTAAGGAGATCTCATTATGAGCTGGACACTGTTTAAAATACCTGCACAAGCTATATCAGGTTTTAAACTAAAGGTTTATGTGTTAAATTTTAATATGTGTGTATTTGGTCTGACCTCAGAGTTAATTATTTTATTAATTAAATATGAATTTTTTAAAAATCTGGATACTTCAGATGAAAAATCTGGATTTACAGCTTCCTTGAAGAAACCATTAAATCTGGCAATTCCTCATTTCTGAACATGGACATAAAAGCTCAACTTGAACTGCGGCTATACCTTTTAGTGGCTGTGTTGGTCTGCTAGGCGGCCATAACTAAGTACCATGGACTTTGTGGCTTAAACAACAAATTATTTTCTCACAGTTATGGCAACAAAAAGTCCAAAATCAAGGTATCAGCAGGTATGGTTTCCTCTGAGGTCTCTCTTTGACTTGCACATAGCCACCTTCTTACTGTGTCTTCACATGGAATTCTCCCTGTGCTTACATACCTCTGGTGTCTCCCTGTGGGTCCACATTTCCTCTCTTATAAGAAAACAAATCAGACTGGATTAGGGCCGACTCTACATACTTCACAAACTATAAAGCACACAAATAGAGTCACATCCTAAGAAACTGGGTGTTCAACATATGAATTTGTGGGGGACACAATTCAGTCCATGACAATGGCCTTATACTTCCAATTATTCACAGTCGTCACCATACTCTATTGTCAGTCAGACAAGCAACCATGTACCCAGCCCACTTGACTCATATGAGGCTATCCTCTCAGCCCCTATAGTCATTCAGGCTCATGGGCCTGCTATCCTGATACTCTCATAAAAGTTTTGTGAAATTGGGCACCTGAGTGGCTCAGTTGGTTGAGTCTCCAACTCTTGATTTCAGATCAGGCCATGATCCCAGGGGTGTGGGATTGCGCCCCACATCTCTCTCTTTTTCCCTCTGCCCTTCCCTTGCTCACACGCACATGCTCTCTAAAATAAAATATTAAATTAAAGTTTTAAAGTTTTGTTAAGTTAATCTCACTGTTTTGTGAAATAGGTTCTCTGGCTCCAAGCTCTTAATTATACATCATGCTATCTTCCGCAATGCAGTACTGATGCATTTATCTTTCTTTCCCCCTGAACGTGAGTGTCTTAAAAACAAAGACTTGATCTTAGTCATCATGGCAGCCTTAGGACCACAAGGCAGCTTAGTGGTAAAGACAGCAAGCTCTGGAGTCAGGGTATTTGAGTTTGAATCATGGCTCCCCTCCATCATAGCTGTGTGAAATTAGACAACTTACTTAATTTCTCTCTATTTCATCCAAAAAAATGTGGATAATAACGTGCCTATCTTCTAGGGTTATTGAGAGAATTAAATGAGTTAATACATGTTAAGTACTCAAAATGCTACCTGACACATAATGGTTGTCCAATAAATTTTGGCAATATTATCAGTGATGTACTGGCTTTTTATAATATCTCTATCCATTTATTTACTACATATTTACTGAGCATGTATTATATACCAGGCACTCTACTGAGTGTAAAAATTATAAGTAATAATGAGATTGAAAGAGAATATTAAACATGAACTCTGAACTCAGGGAGACTAATTATAGGTTTGAGTTCAAATGGCTCAAATTCAAGTTGAATGCCCAATGAAGCTCCCAAAATGTATTTGCCACATACCCATTGGCTTTTAAAACACATTCCATTATTCATTCATCATAACTCCAGCATCCGAAAAAAAAAATGTCAAAGAGAATTTCACCAAGATGGCACCTAGAAATCTCCAGAATTTCCCTCCTCTTATGGACACCATATATACACATGGAGAAATGCCATCTGTGAGAAATTCGGAAACTAATTGAATGACTTCAACTCAGGTGACTGACAAAATCTCCACATCAAAATGGGTAGGAAGGGCTGAGCTGCACTGCCACCACAAACCACACCCTAGCACAGAGCCATACAATTGAAAGGGAACCCCAAGACCCAGCTTCTCCTTGAGGAGCAAAGTGTTTGGACCACATATCTAGTTCCCCAGCTTTTAAGGATGCTACTGAAAAATGGGCTCTCATATCACCTAGTTCTGATCGGCAGCAGGNGAAAGTTTGGCTTCCAATAATCATGTATCAGGGAGGTATACAGAGGGGCAATTAGTACCCCTCCAGGATCTCTGAATGAGTATTTCCTCTGCTGCTAGGGCATGGATGGGACTTGGCACACTTTGAACTACAAGAAGCCACTGAGAACAAAGATGGCAGTTTGGAAAATCACAAATGCTTGGGAAGCAACCAGGAACTTGGTTTCTGATTGAGGAGGTTCATATCCTACACAAGACCAGTCTTTCAACACTGGAAGAGATGCTTCTTTTACCTAATATACAGAAACCAACAAGAGAGTTGAGGAAAATTAAGAAATAGGGGAATAAGTTCCAAACAAAACAATAAGAAAAATCTCCAGAAACTAGTCTTAATCAAACAGAGACAAGTGATTTACCCAGTGGTTCAAAATAACAGTCATAAAAATGCTCACTGAGGTCAAGAAGAGCAATGCATGAACAAAGTGAAAATTTTAACAAAGAAATAGAAAGTGTTAGGGAATATTTTTTAAAAAGTTGAATATAGTAACTGAACTGGAAAATTCTGTAAAAGGCTTCAATAGTAGACTAGACAATAAAAAAAAAAGGATCAGCAAACATGAAGACAAAAAAGTAGAATTCATCTGATTAGAGTAAGAAAAAGAAAAAGGAATAAATAGCCTAAGAGATTTATAGGACACCATCAAAAGCACTGATGTATGCATACAGGGATCCCAGAAAGAAAAAAGAGATGTAGGAGGGAGTGCAGAAAGCTTATTCAAAGAAAAATGACAAAAAGCCATATTCCATATCCAGGAAGCCCACAAAGGGCAATACATGAAGGAAAAGTAGAGTCTCTTCAATAAATGATATTAGGAAACCTGAATACCCACATACAAAAGAATGAAACGGGAGGACCTCTATCTTACACCAAACAAAAAGTCAACTTAAAATGGATTAACAGTTGAACATAAAACTTGAAACCATAAACATTCTAGAAGAAACATCAGCAGTAAGCTCCTTGACATCAGTCTTGGGAGTGGTTTTGGGGATTGGACACCAAAAGAAAATGCAATGAAAGCAAAAATAAAGTGAGACTACATCAAAACTAAAAAGCTTCTACACAGCAAAAGAAACCATCAACAAAATGGAAAGCCACCTGTGGAATGGGAGACAATATTTGCAAACCAATATCCAAGAAGGGGTTCATAGCCAAAGTATAACAAGAAATTCCTATAATCCAGTAGAAAAAAAAAAAGACTTCAGTTACAAAATATTCACAGAACCTGAACAGACACTTTTCCAAAGACCTAAGTGGACAAAAGGTACATGAAAAGGTGATCAACACCAAAAATCATCAGGGATATGTAAGTCAAAATTACAGAGATCTCATACCTATTAGGATGTCTATTATCTAAATTATAAGTGATCACAAATGCTGATGAGAATGTGGAGCAAAGGGAAACTGCATGCTGTTGGAGGGAATGCACACCAATGCAGCCACTATGAAAAATAGTATGGAGGTTCCTTAGCAACTTAAAAATAGAACTACCCTATGATCTAGCAATCCCACTTCCGGGAACCCACCAAAAGGAAACTAAGTCATAACCGAAAGAGGTATATGTCCTCCTGTATTCACTGAACCATTATTCACAGTAGCCAAGATATGGAAATGAACTAAGCGTCCACCAAAGATTTCATTAAAAAAAAGAATACATACACACACACACACACACACACACACGAGTATTATTCAGTCTTTAAAAAGAAGGGAGTCTTACCATTTGAGGTAACATAAATGAACCTGGAAAGCATTATGCTGAGTGAAATAAGCCAAACAAGAAAGACATATATCACTTATATATGGAAGCTATACATATCTAAGTCTAGATATATAAATAAATTCATAGTAACACAGAGTAAAATGGTAGGTGCCAGGGGCTGAGGATATAGAGAGAGGTTGGTAAAACAGTACAAACTTTCAGGTATAAAATGAATAAGGTCTGAGAGTCTAATGTATGACATGGCAACTATAGTTGATAATACTTACTATATAATTAAAATTTACTAAGAAACTAGAACGTAAGTATCCTCACCAAAACAAAACAAGACAAAAAAATAAGTAAATATGTGAAGTAAGATGTGTTAATTGACTCGATGGTAGGACTCCTTTCACAATATATACAAACATTAAATCATCCTGTTGTACATTTTAAATATATTACAATTTTGGGGCACCTGGGTGGCTTAGTCGGTTAAGCGTCCGACTTTCGCTTAGGTCATGATCCCACGGTTCGTGGGTTCGAGCCCCGCGTCGGGCTCTGTGCTGACTGCCAGCTCAGAGCCTGGAGCCTATTTCAGAGTCTGTGTCTCCCTCTCTCTCTGACCCTCCCCTGCTCACGCTGTCTCTCTCTCTCTCCTAGAAATAAATAAAAATATTTAAAAAGTTTAAAAATAAATCAATAAATATATTACAATTTTGTTTGTCAATTGTACTTCAGTAAAGCTGACAAAGAAATAAAAAAGAATAAGGAATAGGCAAATTCTCTCTCTGAACCCCAACTAGGAAATTTTGTTACTTTATGAATGATTTCTTCATAAATGTTTCTTGAATTTTTATTGTTTTAAGTTTGTTTATTTATTTTGAGAGGGGTAGGGAAGGAGCAGACAGAGAGAGAGAGAGAGAGAGAGAGAGAGAGAACTCCAAGGGGGCTCCATGCTGTCAGCACAGAGCCCAAAACAGGGATCTATCTCACACACTGTGAGATCATGACCTGAGCCAAAATTAAGAGTTGGACGTTTAATGGACTGAGACACCCAGACGTCCCTGTTTTTTGAATTTTCAAATCAACAGTATTTTGATGTCAATTTTTCGCCCTCTGATCTGTTTCTAATCAGGTGTTACCAACTCTTTTTCACATAAGTGATTTGCCTTTTGGCCACGCACTTGTTTTTCATTGATATATCAGAAGAGACCAAACAAAAGGCTATGTCCAAAATAAAACTTAGAGGAATTTCCCATCATTAGCTTTGCCTTATCCTAACTCAAGCCTACAAATCAAATCCTGTTGGGGTTTTTTTCCCTACCAAAATAGTAGTATCTCTTTGGAATTGAGTTTCCTAACTCTGAGCCTGACTTCAGCTGACCATCAGATTTTTATCTGGGTCATGTGTGCACTTGGTTAGAATACGCTGACCATGGAGCCAAAGACCACTTCCCATAGGAACAAGAGTTTCACCCAGAGAAATGGCTTTGCACAGACACGGCTGGTATCCTTTCCCTAGGCAGCTCTCATAACTGCCTGTGCCACTATCAGGAAGACTGGTGTCACAGTGAAGCACAAACCCCATAAAAAACAGAAAACACTGGTCACGTCATCTAGTCAACAATGATTATAATGGCTATCCCTTACCACAAACTCGCTTTGTGCTGAATACTCTGATAAATGCTTTTCATATATTACTTCAGTTTACCCTCACCATGCCATAAGGTATTATCCCAACTTAACCTCAAGAAAACCAAGATAAGTGATTTTCCAAAGGTCAGAATGGCAGAGCTGTGTGGATTCCACATCTGACTGGAGACTTCAGAGCCCTTGTGATTTACTCACAGCGCCTCTTCTATAGTGTCAGCACCATAGGGTAGCAAGAAATGAAGAGATCTAGGACATTGTCTTTGCTCTGTCTCAGAGTTTTCAGGGTGACCTTGGAAGAGACTTGCCCATTCAGTCTTGGGTGCTTAAGCACATGAGGCCGCGGCTTTGGCATTCACCCAGATCACTCTTCCCATCCCGGTGGCTCTGACAGTTTCTCTATCTGCACACTTAGTTTCTGAATATTCTCTTAAGCTTCTCTGCTTGAAGAACAGGTCGGACACATTTCTCCTTCAGTCTGACACTGATTGTGTCTATCTCTACTTCCACCCTACGCTGGTTTTCTACACATCTCACAATCACAGAATGTCATCCTGGGAAGAGATTAAGCAAGTCGGTTTCTCTAAGTATCAGTTAACTCATACTGAATAAGGGCTTTGGACTGGATTACCTCTAATGCACTCTTGAGCTCCTATGCTTTATCATTAATAAAATGATTACTAGAATTCTTACACAGGAAGTCTTCCCTTCATGGAAAGAATCATGCATTTCAGCCCTAACCCATCTCCCACACCAGGTCTTACTTGGTGATAGCAGATATATATTTGCCTACTCACCTGTAAAGTATGGAGTGAACATGAAATTTAAAAGAAATAAAGAACTTATATTTTAACCTGCCAGGATCATCTTTTCTTTTTTTCACCCAAATTTCAAAAACAGGTCCTATTGTTATACTTTAAGAGGACGACTTCTGTCTTGAATGAATGCTCCCCAAGAACATAAAATGGAATAAAACATAATGAGGAGGAGGGAATCAATTTGAAGTAATTCTGGTTTTATATGATTCTACTTAATCAATTTTTTCTACTCATTATTGCACATTCTATTCAAAGTTTTCATGACCAAAAGGGGGGAACTGCTAGAAGGGATTAATTTCCCTTTGTTCTGCTAATGAAACAATTTTCCACTTGTCATCCTGAACATCTCAAGTGAGGTAGCATTTTTTGACCACAATCAAGTAGAAGTGGAATTGATTGGGGTGTAGGGGAGATAGTAGGGTCCAAGACCCCCCCCCATCTCCATAAAGCTTTACTGTCCACGTAACTCCAATCTTCAAGTGCATTCTCGACTTTCATGTCTAAAAAAGATATCCGAGAGACCTAGGGGTCCTCCTCACAGCTTCCCGGATCTAAAAGCAGTGACTTCAGAAACTCTGCCTCTGTCACTTACCAGCTTGTGAACTTGTCTAAGTGCTATCATGTCTCTGAACCTAAGTGTGTCCTATCTTCAGAACAGGAGTGATGACAGTAACTCTCTCACAGGGCAGATATGGAAATTATGGGAAATATGGCATAGATGTGTTAGCAGGCAATAGGGCAGAATGATCAAGAGTCTGGATGGTGGGCTCTGCTCTCTAAACTTGACTCACAACTCCCTCCTCACAAACCATGTGTATAACCTTAGGCGATTTGTGTAATTCTTCTCCATTGAATGGGAAGAAGAACTGCACCTGTCACACAGGCAGTTGGGCAGATTAAATGACATAATGCCATCCGTTCCCAGCATACAATAAAAGATCAGTAAATATTAGCTATTGTTCACGCCAGCACAGAAGCAGGGAAATGAGCATTTAGCACTAGGTGGGTCAGCAGTATTTCTGCAGGTACCCAAACACCCTTAGTATGTAGATTATGCGGTAAGGGGGAGAACGAAGGGGGAAAGAGAAAGAAAATAAATATTTTCTTAGATAGGGTCAAGAGGAAAAAAATCTGAGAATTGCCTTAATGAATGTGCTTGGCCAAGGACAAAGAAAATAAAACACTTCTTGTATCAAATGAGGCTTCAGATAGCCAACTTTTGCCATTCACCACTTCCTAGTCTTGACCCTCTGTCTCTTAGTTCAGTGGATCTTATTTCTACTTCATTCTTGAAAACAATCAGCTGAGGGAATTTAGATGGAGTCTCTCTATGAGTTTTTAAGAGTGCATCAGGGTCATAAAAACAGAGTGGTTCTATCTATATGGAAATGCAGATTTCAAATATATCCATTCTAATAATCAAATTATAAGGGAAATGGTCCTCTAATAGGGAGCCAATAAAAGTTGATTCTTAAGGCTGCCTGGAGCTGTAAGCAATAAGGAACAGATTTATAATGTGAAGTTTTCTTGTTTTCTTCTTCTTTCTTGCTGCCCCCATCTTTGTGATCTATGCCAATAACCCAAGCCTGGATTAGAAGGAAAGAGATCAAGCACTCTGAGTTCTCATTTAACCAAACTTCCCCACAGCATCTACACACACACACACACACACACACACACAGAGCTATTTTTAGAACATTCATGTAAGGGTTTGTTTAAAGATGCTACATTTACTTCCCTGTTTGACCAGAATTTTCCCCTTCTGTACATTGCATAAATGTTTCCTGTGGAACTATTGATTAGCCATTGAGACTGTGCTTTGGATAATGAGGAGACTGTTAACAGAGCACAGGAAAGCAAATTTGGCATAACCAGCTTTTATGTAATACATGGGACAGCAGAGGCAGATTTTTTTAACCTCTTAATTTTCTAGATGCTTTCCCTGAAAATGTGGCCTTTTAGACCTTAGCTAACTTAAGGACTCATATGTTTGTTCTCCACAGAAAGCAAGCATAAGAGGAGAGATGAAAATAGATTCCCATCTTGAGAGTTATAAGGAATTGTTTCCCCGATGAGGAAACATAATCACCAACCACACACCTCTGGCTGTGACGGAACACATACTCTTCTCACCAGTTTATGATCATGATAATGGTAAGTCACAACAGCCTGAGTAGCAGGGCAAATGTGGGCAATGATCCACCCCTTTCACCCAACTAATTTTCCTAAATGACCAAGGTAGAACTCTTTCACAAGGTCATGTGTAAAATGTCTGCAGCCTGGGAGAGACCTTTTCCACTCCTACTTCCACTCACGGTGCTAAAACCACTCACCATAACCAAGGAAGAAAATATCGAGGGAGGAAACGCTCACACGATCGATCATCTGTAGACTGCATATGCTGTAAGAGTAACACTTTAATGGGAATTTCAACAACAACATCCCAAGCTTTTGACACCAGACGGTAGGGATGGCATAATGGTGTGGCACAAGAACATTAAGACACTATTATCAATGTGTTCTGGTGCCAAAAAGAACAGTGGCATATTGCTTGGGTTATTTGGAGAATAAATATTGCCCCAATTAATAGTTTGGACTGGCATAGAGGTTTTACTTTTCACTTTTGGTTTTAGTTTTGAATTTAGGCAGGGCTCACCTTCTCCACATTCCCTGCAGATTTGATCAACTTGTTTTTTAAAATTTTTTAATGTTTTATTTATTTTTGACAGAGCGCAGTGGGAGAGGAGCAGAGAGAGAAGGACAGAGGATCTGAAGCAGGCTCTGCACTGACAGCAGTGAGCCCAATGTGGGGCTTGAACTCATGAACCGTGAGATCATGACCTGAGCCGAAGTGGGATGCTCAACTAACTGAGCCACCCAGGTGCCCTCTCAGTCAACTTTTTTTTTTTTTTTTTTTATCTTATGCATGGCCAGAATTCACACATTTATGAATTTAAGTTGGAGCCCTTGGGAGAGACAGGCTATAGCTACATACTTTACAGAGCAGATTTAGGAGAAGCTATCCCTGCCACTGAAAGCCGCTGATAAAAGAATTAGGATTAGAGTTTGCTTTCAGCACATACATTGGTAAAGATTAAGATGGAGTCATCAAAGCTTGAAGCAAAAAGTCACGTGACATCTACAGATGAGAGTCTCAGCCTGCAAAACAGTAGCCATTCACCCCAAGTGGCTCTGAGACACTTGAAATGTGACAAGTCCAAATGGAGATGTGCCATAGCACAAAATAAATGCACATCAGAGTTTAAAGTTTTAGTACCCTGAAAACATAAATTATCTTACTTATAATCTTTATACTGATTACATGCTGAAATGATAATGTTTGGGGCATATAGGACTAACTATATTATTAATTTTACCCATTTTTATTTTTAATGTGGCTACTAGAAAATTTAAAGTGGCTCATATCATGTTTCCACAGACTCCATAGATAGCACTGGTCTGCAGGAAATAACCAGTCCCTTAGGTGCATAGACTTGTTAGTATATTTGGGAATTTCTTTGGTGAAGAGAAACCAAAGGCTAATATCAAAAACCACTACATGTAGCTTATATAAGCTATATGTGTGTGTGGTAAATCATATATAGTACTCATCATGCTGAATGGATTCAGATATTCTTAAAGAGTTTAAAAAACACACTCTAGTCAGTGTGTGTAGGTCCTTCAAATGGATGGACTCTACTGGCCTAATTAATTAGTAATTATTGTGGAACCCTAACTAACAAAGCTCATTTAATCACCATAGAGTGCATACCTTATTTCTGTGGGTTCTCTGGACAATGACCTGAGAATAGACTTTGGTTCTTGAAATAACCCCATGATCATTTTGTAGAAGCAACATTGATGGTTAAGGGAGGAAGCACTGAACTTGCAGTCTGATGGTGGAGGTTCCCAGCCTGACTTTACATTATTACTAAAGTGTGTGACCTTAGACACTTCATTTGCCTCTGTGAGGCTCCATCCTTCCACATATAATAAAACTAGGGTGGTGGGGCACTTGGGTGTCTCAGTCAATTAAGTATCTGACTTTGGCTCAGGTCAAGGTCTCATGGTTCATTGAATTCAAGCCCTGCATCGAGCTCTCTGCTGTCAGCATCTAGCCTGCTTTGGATCCTCTGTTCCTCTCTCTCTGTCCCTCCCCTGCTTGTGCTCTATGTGTCTCTCAAAAATAAATAAATAAACTTTAAAACATGGGGTGGTAATATCTATTCCACTGGGTTTCTATGAGGATTACAGGGGATAAAAGTGTGAAGGTGCTTCGTAGACTGTACGGTTTTACCTACAAGCTCAGTTCTGTTAACATGAGCCGAAGTTTTAGTCCCACCTTCCTGCAGGAGCAGAGCCGAAGGCGTGCCTGTGATCACAGCACTCCCAGCTGATGACGCTCCTTTGCAAACTGCATTCACTCTGGCAGGCTGTCAGCAAGACAGTGTCTGCGCACCTGCTAAGAAGTTTGGAAATGCTGTAAGGTAACCAGTCGTTCTGTGTTTGGTGTCAGATAACCGATGAGATCAAACTTTTGAGTTGAACAATGTTCTGAGAAGTTCTCTGGGTTTGGCTGGTTGTTTTTACGTCGTTCAGCAAACCTGCTTGTTCCCTCTCGGGGAACAAAGTAAGACACCATGAGCCTGCCTTGCATGCCATTCTCTTTTGCCTGCTTTCAATCGTTTAAGCTTTGGATACTCTACTTGTCTGTCTTTGTGTTCCAGCCTCCTTCTGCTATCAAAAAGAAATCACCTACAGGTAACTCTAGGTTGGTCCCTCCAAGCTTCTTTTCTATAAGCGATTGTCCCCTATGACAGTAAATGCCTCTCAACAGAAATACTAGTGATTTTATAATCGATATTCTATAATATACCATTCACGTACCTGCTTCGTGTTGTTTCTGATTTCTCCTTTATAGCTCTGGTAAAGATTTCTTCCTCCCTTATCTGTCTTCCTGGTCCTCAACTCCTTACACACACTGGTTTGATTCCTTGACAGGAGACAGCTTGCCTCCTACCCACAGATGTACCCAGTTACTAATGCTATAGGAATTTGCTGGTGTGCCCAGTAGGTGGCCCTCTTCCCGGAAGTCTTTCCTGAGCCTTGCAAGAAGCTGTACAACCTTACACAAGTACACAACGCCTCCAGATTCTTTATTAAACAGAGACAGCAGTGGCATCTATCCAAAAAACTTCTCATGAGAATTAAATATTTCCTAGGGTATAATAAACACTGGACACTCCTGTGGTATCACCCAAATCCAACTCAAAACTTTATTAAATACTCCTTCTCCCCAGTTACCACACACTGCATTTATCCCTAACGTGGCCTTGCTTACTCTGTTCTAACAGCCTATATACTTGTCTACCAAATTTAAAACAACACTTAAGATTTATTAAAAATTTGCTCTATAGACTAGGCACTTTGCTTCTGTTAACTCATTTCAATCTGTTCAAACCTGATGCAATAGATAAAATCAGTTTCATTTTTTCAGTTGAAGAAAGTAAGACTGAGGTAAAGCCATATACCCAAGGACACACACTTAGGAAATGAGAAATTTGGGACTTAAGCTCCAAGCCCACCACACTCAACCACTCACCATACTTGTCCGCCTCCCTGGAGGGGCCCAGGCAACCGGGTCTCTGTGCCCCTATGGCTAGTCCAGTGCTCGAAGCAGAAGTTTGCATTCACCCTTTGGTTCCTTAATATAACACTTTTCTGAGGAAAGGCATAAATATTTTCATGTTTTAACCAAATATATTAAGACACACAAAAATGATGGGACTGTCCTATGGAGCTGTGGGTAGCTTTTTAAGGGTTAGGCTGACCTAGCTTTCTCATTTTAGAAGTGTTGCCATTTCCTCCTCAGGAAGGAAAAGACATAACGGGAATAAACTGTAGGCAGATGTCTCATTTCTCCAATTTATTATTCTGGGGTGAAAATATTGAGTGACATAATGTATCACAGGACTGTCATGACTGAGTATGGGACAATACATCAAACAGGCATGGCTCTTGGAAAAACTACCCAACAGGCCTCTGCTAATGATGGATTAAGTTATTGGGATGTTTTAAGGTTATTAACGTTATGGGGGATGGGAGAAATATTTTAGTAAAGAATGTATATTCCTAAGCAGAAGTAATATGTGTTTCAAGTCAAGTTTAATGTGGGATCCCTGAAAAGACACAGAATATAGATATCCTTCAACAATAAATGTAATCCATTGGGTTCTCTGCCAACAGTTTCTGAAATGAGGATTTCAGTGTTTATGGAAGGAAGGGAGTAGCAGAAAAATGGGTCTGTAGGACAGGCAAGGAAAAATGTCTAATGAACCTTGACTACTTTATCAAGGAGTTTGGCCTTCATCCAATGGAGAGCAGAGGGTCATCAGCTTTGGGGGGTGGGGGGAGAATGACATCCAGGTGGCACATAACTCTAGATGAAGTAAAGGGCATTGGGAAAAGAAAGAAATTTAGAGGCACTAGGAATATAAGGGAGGGAATAGATTTAAGGAGTTCATGAGAGAAAGAATCACCAGGACTTAGCAGCCACTTAAATAAGAGAGGAGAAAAGAACAAACAGCAGGTGGAAGACAAGAAGAGAAAGAGGAACAGGTTTGGGAGAGAAGGGGAGATAATGATATATTAGTGTGGCTGGGGCACAGGGTGGGGCGGGAGAAGGATGGATGGGGACAAACAGGCAATTGATGACTAGTCCCTGAATGTGATAACTTCCCCCACTTAGACTGAGAAGGAAAGGTAATCCCCCCAGTCTCTGACAGTGTAATCTAGTTGTGTTATGCCCACAGAGAGCTCAATAAATATCTGTTGCTGGTGTTGGAGACATCAAAGGCCCCTAAGGATTTGAAACATAATTATACACGACCTGTTGGTATCACTTGTATGTCTGGATGTGGTCATTTACTTTCTATTTGTCTAGGCCTGGCTCACACCTAAAGGGTCAACTCCCATAGGCATCATTGTCCGGATCCTGCCCAGTGCCTTTTGTACCCTCATGAGAAACGAGCATAGTTTCTAGTATCCGTTAAGTGCTCTGAAAATAACTGTCATTTAATTGAATACTTAGTTTACTAATCTCCACTCCGACACTCTTCCCCCTTACCCCCTCTACAAAATGATCACATCTGCCTCTCTTCTAGGTCCTTAGATGACTTTCCTTGAGCCAAGCAGAATTAGTAAATGTGCCCAGCTAGTTGCCTTTTTTTTTTCTATCGTAGTCACTGTTTTTACTATTACCATTTAAAAATATTATTCTATTGTTATTCTTTCTACAATATCAAGGAAACACTTTTGACATTCCAAGTTGGCCCACCCATTTCTTCTGCAAACCATCTACAGGCTTAGGTGACCCCTGCGGTGCATTACTTTGTCACCAAACTGTGCTCTCTTCAAAAGAGAAGTGACCTGCAAAGTATAGGGACAAGTGAGGGGGGGTTGGTGGAGGGGGCAGTGATTAGAAACGTGGTCAAAGACAGAACAGGAAGAGACTGTTCTGAATGACCTGAATGCTTTTAAAATGCGAATTCCTCAGGTTTTGTTGGACTTTGGACAATGTGATGTCTTCTTCAATCCTTACTAAATAAAACATTGTCTCCCTTGTGAGGTCGCCCCACTGAACTTACATAATGCACGCTCTCCAAGGGCTTAAAGAGAGACCCTGGTTTGTGCTTCTCTGAAACTCCCCCCACTGATGAAAGCTGCTGACACAGACAGTATAAAAATTAAAAAAGACTCAGATTCAAATCTCAATGTTGCCAGTGAGGTTTGTGTGAACCAGAGCATGATACTGAATTGCTGTGAACCTCAGTTTTCTAACAGTTAAAATGGAGATAATAGCCTTTACCTTCAGACTTGAGTACCTAGTAGGTATTAGGTACTAGTGCAATGGCTGACATACAGCAGGCACCTAAGAATTCCAAAATTCAAAACTATAATTTTATTATTATTACTTGGAAGATGTGATTATTATGAGTAATGACCAAGCAATATTACCCCTACACTCTAGGGCTGGGGGGAAAAAATCCAAACACACACACACACACACACACACACACACACACAGACCTGGAGTCAAGAAAGCAGGGTCTCATCCTCTCCCTCTCTCCTCTGGCTCTGTCTTGGGTCAAGAACTCACCAGAAATGTGCACTGGGCAAATGTGACTAAGGCACAGAGCTACCTCTTCCTCTTCTACTTGAGTTTTCTCAGTGGAACTCAAATCATCATGGTCACATGGCTCTGCTCTAACAAACGCCATTCCTCACATGTTCTCTACCCTTGTTTTTCTTTGCTTCTCCTTGTTCTTCCATTAGCTACAGAATCAAAAGTGCTGCCCAGGTCCTGGCAGCTAAAGGCCACAGCTTTCTCCAGTCACTTAGCACTTCCCCTTCTGGTTAAGCCGGTGTCCGTTCTAGCCACCACAGCCCTGCGTTGAAACTGACTCAGATAGTAAGGTTCTTTCTTCAAATAATAAAAGAAAGACATATACTTCCAATAACTGTTACAACACCCTGTGACAAAACTGTCACCAACTACCTCTTCCTCCAAGGGAGCCAAAATGTAGAAAGGGCAAGTAACGTACGTTCAAGAAGGTAGCCAGACAGAAGGGAGCTGAGATGCAAATGCTGTCCAACCTCAGGGCTCACATCCTCCCCACTTACAGAAACTGCATACTGCCAGCCCACAGATGTGTTTGGTTTGGGCCCATGCAATCCTAGCCGTATGGGGTTTCTGAAAAAAAACATGAATTCATTTCCAACATTTTTTAAAAGGTAGATTTATTTTTAAAATCCTTTTTTTAATTAAAAAAAAAAAGCATATCAGAAGAACTGGCAACGTTGAGCTTGTTTTCCTCGGGGAAACTATCTGGTGGAGCTGAGAAGCAGCCGCTCCCTTCAGTCAGACAGGATGTGTGGCTTCCAGCTGGCCACAGTCCCCACTACTCCCGTATGCTCCCCACACTGCTCTCCCCCCTCACTCTCAAGTTCCCTGCCACTCCTATGGGTTTTCCACTTCGTCCTCTGGGTAGAGTCCTGGTCCTCGGGGAGAGCACGCCTGCCTCCCTGTCGCGGGTCCCAGGAGGTGGCCGGCTTCTGTCTCTGCACCTGGACCTCGGGCCTCCCCTGCCTTTGTCCTTGTGCGGTGGGGACTTCCCAATTTTGTCTCCTGGTCTGACACTTCTGAGGCACGCCAAGCCCTAAGTTGTCATCACTGAGAAATACTAAGCCCCTACTGGCCTGCAGTCAGGTTCCAATTTTCTAACTCACTCTTACCATCCAGGGTAGACTGAGCTCCCACCTGAATCACTCACTAGGTCTGCTCTCTTGTTCATCTTGGGTCTAATCCCATTCCACCAATCCAATTCAAGACCCCTCTGTAATCCCCATTGGCTCCCTCCTACCTGCCCTGCACTGCAAACCCTCAGTGGCTGGCTGATGGAAATCCTTCCTTTCCTGTTAGCTCTCCTGCTCCCCTCCCCCATCACATTGGCTCTCCCAGCGGAGTCCTCAGTCCTCACAGCAGAGCCCAGAAAGGGGCTGCGAGACAAGGAAGGACTGATAAGTGCTCCCTGTATAGTACGAGCCAAGGAAGTTTTAAAAGCCCTCTGGACTTTGTGCATCAAGGATATTTCATACAGAACCTGACAATGACTTGTAAAATACATTTCATATAAGAAAATAAGTTGAAAAGGGCAAAAAACGCTGCACATCTGACAAGAAGAAAAAGTTGTACACCAAAATATTGGGACTGAAAGCCCTGTTGAAAGCAGAGCTGCCCGTGACCCTCGTGCCTCCCTAAATGAAAAGCAAACGTCTCCTCCTCCTCCTCCCTCCTCCCTGAATTTGCCAAGCATGATTGATGACACGGCTTTTGCTAAGGACAGTCCTGAAACGTTCCCACATATAAAACGAGAGCACATATGGCGCTTATCTGCAGAAGAAAAGGCATGCTATTGTAAAAGATAGAGGCCTAGCAATTAAAGAGAAAGGAGTGGAAGGGAACACGGTTGCTGCCAGAACGACATGCCACCTAACTGATGTTCCCCATTATGCTTCACTGTGATGCTCGTCGTCTTCAAGCTTTGCGAGCAAGAATCAGACAGAAGGACACATTCTTCACTACTCTAAATAAGCTCTCCAGTCTTCAAGAAAGAAGCCAGTTGTCTCCCTTTATAACCCATCCTGCCATGGATATTCCCATTTCCAAACTATATCGTCCCCCTAGATTATAGCTGACCTCCTTATCTTCACCAGCGTGTCTCACCCATCTTCTAAGATGCAACTCACATTCTAGCCATTTCTCAACTATCCCAACCTACCGTACTCGCTCCCTTCTCCAGTTTGATAATTACAACTGGTGCCCACATCACTCATCAAGCAGACTATAAGCACCTCAGAATCAAAGCAAAAGGCCTCCCATTTTATCCCCACTATGGTGCCCCACACTGAGTAGCATTTAGTAAGTACTGAAACAAACATGGTACTCCTTTGGATTCTTCATTACTTATTTTACTCCATAGATATTTCTTTGAAACCCAATAAGATTCCATGTTCCTTGTGGCCAAGGATCCTGGCTTCTAGTTATTTCTTTGGCAGTCTAGATGGCCTCAAGGCCACTGTAGGAAGTAAATATTTACTTCGTAGAGCTGGTTGATGGACTAAAAGGAATTTCAAGCTTCCCAAACAAGTTACCAGTCACAGCACCAGACATTCCTTCGCTTGAATAGGAAATAGCACTTTATGATGGGAACAAAATTATGCAAGCCATGAACAGCCCCGTTGTTGTTGTTCAATGCCATAATTTCACTGAGCTCCAGGGGTAAAGCCCTAGGTTTCCTCCTGGGATTTTCAAGTACCACCTCAAAATAGTGACTGTCATCTGAGCAGTCATCATAGAGATCCTACTTCAGAGCTCCCCAAGCTCACCCTTGAAGAGAAGGGCATATCTTACTTTTTCCAGTTCTCACATCAAAAGTCAAAAGACAGTTTTGTTTTTTAAATGCCTTTGCTCTGAGTTTCACCTGGGACTTGCAAATCCATAGGAGATCTTGATTTGCACATCATTGTTGGATGCAAGACTCAGTGATGAGAGCCCAGCTGTCAATGGGAAGTGAAGTGGGATGTCAGCCTGCTCCTTCCTCCCTGTCCCCTCTCCCCTACCACCCTTTAAATCTCCTGAGCAGATGCAGGGGGAAAGCAGTGAAGATAAGCAGCTAGGATTTGAAGGCTGGGGATAAGAATGCACGTGGTAAAAGAAAGACTGTCATTAGGTTGTTTTCCTGTCTGTAATAACTGCTCTAAGACCATCAGCTTTAAGTAATAAGTTTTTGAAAACCAAAAATTTTAGATACGATTTTGTATAAGCAAATCATTTGTGTGCACAAAACTCTGTATTTTCTTGTGCAAACAGCATTTTCACATGCAAATTGGGCCGTTAGAGTTTTAGCTAATTGCGTGCTTGGTGCGGAACTCCATGCTTTTTGCAAACACAAGGGAGAAGTCATACTGGTATAGCTACAGAGAATGTTGGAGAAGCGGCTGGCAGTCAGCAGGACCCGCCGCCTCCAACTAGATGGCTGAGTCTCCTTGGAATGCCGCAAAGCCCATGCAAGGTGGAATGGACAAGCTGTCTGAAGAGAACCGATTTTCAAACAAGCTGCTCGTTAATTGACTATGGCCAGCTGCCCTCTGTATCACCTGGGTTCACCCCAGGCTCAAATGTACACATGAAACCCAAGTTGGTCCTTTGACATGGCCCAGAAGAAATGGTGAGGCGGGCTGCTCTGGAGTATATGGAACTCCTCCGGGGTCCCTCTGCCCTCCTGGAATTTGCATTAACCTGGAAATCAGCAGCAACAGGAAGTAGGATACTTGAGGAGGATGTGATAAAGGCACTACTTACACAGGAGTGGGTAGGGGTTAGGAAAAGCAATAAGCGTTCATACAATACCTTAGGATTGGGAAGTGGTTATAGTCTCTAGGTCTCAAGGGGCAAGAAAATGGGTCAGTTAAAAGAATCTGAAGAGACAGCTTTAAAGAAAGTGCCACTCAACAGGAGTTGTGACCTGTCAGTTAACGAAGGCAGACAACCCATCGTCACCCCACAGGAGAAAGCCAGAGGGATCAATACTGCGACTTCATTCCTCTCTCATTTTGGTACCTTGCCCATTGACCAAACTCATCTGGGAGGCAGAAGGCTAAGGTATGTGTTGATTCTGTCTTTACTGGTCAACCTCCCAGACACAAGGGCAAGACTTGGAAGAGGCGTAGACAAACCAAAGCTATCCTACACAGGTTCGCCGGAGCCAAAGACGCTGTAGCAATCAGACATTTTCCTTTATTTCATATTTCTATATTTCCAGGCCTTGGGCTCCAGAATATCTCTGAGAGCTACATCACAATTATACCTTGCCCAGCACAATCGCCCAGCCCCAGTGGTAGTTTTCATAATTAACAATAACTGTCTTAAACCTAAGAGAATCGTTCTTAAGACCTCAATAATTTTAGCTTATAATGCTAATGTGGAAATGGTTATGGGGTCCATCAATGGTTATGGAGTTGGCTGATTTATAGTCTATTCCCTAATAGAAACCCATTGTTGCAATCCAGCAAGCCATTGTCTGGATAGCATAAACCAAATATGAACAAAGACGCCTTCTAATTCCTCTTCTCTTCTCTACATGGTATGTTTTCCAACTAATCTTGTTCTCATTAGTTTCACCCTTTTTAAATGTCTGTTTCTATTTAAGACTATCACCATCACACAGTTCAGATGTAATTGCTTCGTTAGTTCTGTAGGGTGTGCTATTTTTTTCTCCCCAACTAAACCAAGAACTCCCTGAAGGCAGAGGACATGTATGATATTTATTTAGACCTTGGGATCTCGAGAAGTACTTTTCCTTTGATTAGTTCTCCAGTAATGCGCAAATTCTGATAACTAGTATTCATAGAACAGTTTCTTTCAATGTACCTAGAACTCTGTCAAATCAGAGACTACTGTTTTTTTTTGATTTTTAATATTTATTTATTTTTAGATGCTTTTTAGGTTTATTTATTTTTGAGAGAGAGAGACAGGGTGCGAGCTGGGGAGAGGCAGAGAGAGAGGAAGACACAGAATCTAAAGCAGGCTCCAGGCTTTGAGCTGTCAGCACAGAGCTGGAACTCACAAACCATGAGATCATGGCCTGAGCCAAAGTTGGTCGTTTAACCCACTGAGCCACCCAGGCAGCCCCATCACAGGCTGCTTTTAAGCAAAACCAAGTATGCTTCATCCCAGGACCTTCAACAGTGTGGGGCCAAGAGCCTTTCTACATAGTAATAATTACAGTTGATACTGAATAATGTCGTGGCTAGGGGTACCAAACTGCCCCCCCAAAACTTGCAGTCAAAACTACACATACAACTTTTGACTTCCCCTAAAATTAACTATCAATAACCTACTGTTGACAAGGACCTTACATAAACAGTTAATGAACACATTTTACATGCTATGTCTATAATAGACTTTATTCTTACCATAAAGGAAGCTGAAGAAAAGAAAATGTTATTAAGAAAATTATAAGAGGGATGCCTGGGTGGCTCAGTCAGTTAAGCACGGTTGGCTCAGGTCATGATCTCATGGTTCGTGGGTTTGAGCTGCACGTAAGGCTTGTGCTGAGAGCTCAGAGCCTGGGGGCTGCTTCGAATTCTGTGTCTCCCTCTCTACCCCTCCCCCACTCATGCTCTGTCTCTCTCTGTCTCTCAAAAATAAATGTTAAAAAATTTTAAGAAAGTCATAAGAGAAAATATATTTACAGTTTATGCTGGAAAAAATGTGCATGTCAGTGGACCCACACAGTTCAAGTTTATGTTGTTCAAGGGTCAACTGTATCCTTGCAGGTTGCACAAAAGAAGGAAGAGAGTGGAAGCGAGGGAGAGAAGAGAGTGAAATGTGCTCCTTGCTTGTAAAGATACTTTGCATTAGGCGCGGGGGCAGTGGTTAGGTACAAAGTAAGCAGAGTTGCTGGAAAATGACTGGCTCCATAACGAAACCCAATAGTGTCACCTAAATGCTATGAAAATAATTGGCCTCTGGGTATTTAGAAGATGGTCTTTGTCCTTCCTTTTACAGATGGCTCTGTACATCTTTATGTATAACAAGCCAGCTTGATGTGGGTGATGCCATGATTCTAATATGTGTGTCCTAGGAATCATAAAGAGATATCAAATATATCTATAAACACCTTTGAGAGCTTATGTAATAAAGAAAACTTCCTGACAAAGTAGTCATAGCATCAGAATGCAAAGCTAGTAATACATCAGCTCACTGTTCTCACCAGCAAATACCGGGAAGAATGGTACCAGGTTGAAATTAATCGATCTAACACAGTCTGGAAATTTTAAGGGAAAAAAATCATTTCTAAAGGAAGATATTTTTTAATATATTTATTAAGACATAGCTTCATGTCTCCATTCCATTTTGGCCCTAGCAACACAACCTCTGAATTAAATAGCAGTACTGAGAGCTTACTTTCACTTACACTCAAGATTTGTCAACACAGCCAATACGCTTTCAAGCAAACTCCATTTGAAGACAAAAGTTTACGAGGGCGACTGCAAAGAGCTCTCCATATGGCGACCCTTCAGCAAGTATTCTACAAGACACTCAGGATTTCATGAAACTATTCATTTCAGCATATTCAATACACAGAGCTAAATGTGCTTTTATTTATACACCTTGGTAAGACTTTATAGAAAGAAACTATAAATCAGAAGGCAAAAATTTTTGTCAGGCAGGGTGTCAGAAATAGTTATTGCTATAACAGAAGGTTCACCCAACTTGAAGGGTCCCCACCCATTGTCACTCCTCACAATTTAAAAACACAAATGGGATCCCCCTTTGTAAGAAATGTTTTAAGTGTGTGTGGGTGAATTAGTTCACAAAGCAGACAAGGAATGCTAAAGAAGTTTTTATTCCAGTCTGTCCAGGTGATTTGGTCTTCACATAGAAAGGTTAATGCTAATTCAAACTCTGCTCCTTCCACCAGAACCTTGGCATCTGTTGTATTAACCTTTGGGAATAAGTATCAGATGTGGACCCTGTCTTGCTGCTCATGCTGACAATTCAGTATCAAACCCCCAATGCTGCTCCATCTTCTCCAGGATCCACAGGGTCTCCTGACCCAGGCATAGCCTCTTGCTGCCCCTTCTGGACAGGGTGCCTGTGGAAGGCTGTTGCTGTTTTGTTTTGTTGTTGTTGTTGTTTGGAGAAGGGAGGTGTGAGGATTAGTGATAGGTAAGGCAAAGTAAGGAAAGTGAATCATTACAGTTGTACTGTCCAATATGGTAGCCCTCAGCCACATGGGACTATTTAAATGTAAATTAAAATGAAATAAAATTTAAAATTTAGTTCCTCATTCACACTGGTCACATGTCTAGTCCTCAACAGCCACATGTGCCTAGTAGCTGACATACTGGATGGCATAGATCTAGAACATTTATTTCTATCATTACAGAATGTTTGTTTAAGAAAGCGCTACACTGTAGTAGGTTACTAAGCCTTCCGGCAATCTATCCTCCTGGTTCAAGTTTCTTTATCATTTACATAGATAACAGTTTATATTCTGCCTGGCATCTTCTTCCTTCATTGTGTCTCAAAAGAACATCATGTTTATGAGCAGCTAATGTTTTTACAGGCTCCTCTGCATGAAATTTGCTCTTAATATTACCTTGGATACTAATTAAGTGGGATTTGCAAGTGAGAACACATTGGCACTGTTAAGGTTAATGGCTTAATCCTTTAGCATGGGAGACAACTTCAAAAGCTTGTTTGAAAGATTTTTATGAAAGGAGAGGGAATGCACTGTTTCATTATCCATGAGCATTGTCTATTCTGCTATCCTCAGGAAATGTGTCATCTATTTGTCCTTCAGGTAACAGATGCTTAGACAATGTTTATAGGTCTTAGCATTTATCAGAAACATAAACTGCTAATAAAAGAGATATTTTTCCAGGGATGGGTGGCTCAGTCAGTTAAGCTTTCGACTTCAGCTCAGGTCATGATCTCATGACTTGAGAGTTTTAGCCATGTCAGGCTCTCTGCTGATAGCTCAGAGTCTGGAGCCTGCTTCAGATTCTGTGTCTCCCTCTCTCTCTGTTCCATGTCCACTCATGCCCTGTCTCTCTCTGTCTTTCAAAAATAAATAAATGTTGGGGCGCCTGGGTGGCTCAGTCAGTTGAGTGTCCAACTTTAGTCCAGGTCATGATCTCTAGGTCCGTGAGCTCGAGCCCCGCATCAGGCTCCGTGCTGACAGCTCAGAGCCTGGAGCCTGCTTCAGATTCTGTGTCTCCCTCTCTCTCTGCCCTTCCCCCACTCATGCTCTGTCTCTCTCTGTCTCAAAAATAACAAACTATAAAAAATTCTTTAAATAAATAAATCTGAAAAAAAATTTAAGAGCGTTTTTTCCAGATAATTCTAGAATCACCAAGATCGAGACTTGCTTTTTAATCTATTTCTTAGAAATAAATTTGGAGTATGCAGTTGTTTTTTTATTTAGGAAGAATATGGGTAAAAGATAAACAAAAACAGTTAATGGTGCATCAAAAAAAAAAAAATTCACTAGTTGCCAGGGACTGGAGGATGGAAAAAATAGAGGTTGGTAAATGGCTACAAACTTTCAGTTATAAGTGAATAAGGCCTAAGGATCTAATGCATAACATGGTGACTGTAGTTGACAACAGTTAGCAAATTAGAGGGTAGCACACATAAATTATAAACTATCTCAATAACTGTATTTGGATTACACAGTGAAATATTCTAAAACATTGGTTAAATAAAGTGCTGTTAATTTTTTTAAAAAAATAACTGCACAACTGATTGTTATAATTATCCTCAGTCTTATATTTACATGATTAAAATATTTCCAAACAAAGATTTAAGGGCACAGGGGGCAGGGAGTGTTGAATCAATAGTTCAGAGTAAAAAGGGCCATTGTTTTTGGTTGGTTTTTTGACATGTTTGCTTCTTATTCTTTTTGAAACCTCACTTACACGTGGAATACATGTGATACGTTGATCATGATGAAAGCGTCAGATCCTTCCTAAGGTAGGCATGAGAATACAGATGGGTGAAATGGTGTAGCTATCAGACAATAAGGGAGAAATAGGATTGAGGTGGATCGGAAGGTGCATGTTACTGCCACACAAACACATAACCGAAGCTTGATGCACACAATTGCCAATTTGTGACACCATCTCAGAGCATTCATTCATTGTCTTGTGTTACCCTTATTCTTCAATTAACTAGCATCTATATTAGTTGAAAACAGGCATCAAGTCTTATCCATCTCTTGTAGCTTTCATAGTGTCTATCACAGAGATAGGTTCACCAAATGCTCACAAGGATTGGTGACTGTTGGTGGATGTCATGGGCAGAGTAATGCCCCGTTCCAGAGATGGCCACATCCCTAACCCGAAAACTTTTAATATATTACAGAGCAAAGCAGAATCAAGGTTTCAAATGGACTTGAGGTGGCTAAAAAGATGACCTTAACATACAAAGATTATCCTAGCTGATACTAATGTAATCACAAGGTCTTTAAAAGGGAAAGAGAAAAGCCAAAGAGAAGTCAGAGAAGGACCTATGAAGACAGAAGCAGCAGTCTCAGTGACCTGATGTGAGAAAGCCTTGACCAGCTGTTACAGGCTTTGATGACAGGGAAGAGGACCACAACCAAGAATGCAGATGTCATCTAGAACCTGGAAAAGGCAAGGAAGTGGATTCTCCCCCAGAGCCTCTGAAAAGAGATAGAGCTTTGCCAACACTCAGCATTAGCCCAGTTAAGACCCCTGTTGGACTTCTAAATTTTAGAACTATAAGATAATAAACTTCTGTGGTGTTAAACCACTAAGTCTGTGATCATTTGTTCCAACAATCACATGGAAAACAAATAGTCAAAATTCTTTTTCTCTTTGATTTCTTAAGAGAGATGTCAATTCGTTATACTCACTACTCCTAACCATCACTAACTGGTCAATTGTCTGTGGAGAGCACAATGTGGACAGAGGTACATGCCAAAAGAAAAATCTGGAATTTTACACAAAGGAAAAGCTGCCTCACCATTTTGAGATAATAGTTCATGTCTCACATCCAGTGACTTGCTTATTTAAGAAACTTTTCTGTTTAAAGTTCCTTTGTGGGTGGGAACTTGGTGCCATGTAAACATTTGTTCACTACCATCTCCCTCCAGCTTTACATATGGCTTATTCGGTTGATAATTATTAATAAAATTGAAAGAGCCATGATCAGAGACTAATTGTTGATCAGCAGTTATTTGGATGTGTTTCCAATGCAAATGTCTCCTCTGCTCTTGGCTCAAGGTAATTAGGTTTGTTTGCCATTTTTTTTCTAAATCAGAAATCCTTGAAGTGTTTCTGTAGACTCCAAGGAGTCCCTCACTGCTATGACAATTGTCACTTGAAAGCTGGAATCTGAAGCTTTTGCCTCAAGGCAGGGCAGGCAGTTTGGCAGACCTGGGTGTAGTTTATTATTTTCTTAACTTCTCTGGAGTGAAGATAAAGCTAAAGAGAACTGGTTACCCAAGATGGCTATTTGTCAGAGAAAGAAGAACCTGGAAATCAAAAGAGACACATTAAATTCAATATTGAGGGAGAAAGTTTTTCATGGCGTGGCATATCGTACAAGATGGTATCTAAGATCTCTTATAGCAGAAGAATTCTTAGATTACCTCTGAGCCTCAGAAAATCATGCCTTTCATAAGATCATTCTGGCAGCCTATACCTTCCCCCTACCTTCCCCTACGAAATACTCCATTCTCCTATGGCTGTGGCTCACACCCTATACCTCTCCTGGTCAGGGCTGGGACTGTTTCATGTGGCTACCAGCCCTGGAGTCCTTTCTTAGTTCCTTTTATCTCTGCTCACATTTCTAAATATCATCTCTTCTTTTGATATCAACCGGCACCTGGCTTATAAAAACTTCTATTCTGTACTCATGGAATTATTATAATAAGTAACTAGCCTGTCTCTTGTTACTCATCCTCTGCAGGTACCCAGAGATTGTGCATGGAACACTTCCTTTGGCCTAACCCAATCAGAAGCCAGAAGGCACCTGGGTGGATCAGCTGGTTGAGCATCCAACTCTTGGTTTCAGCCCAGGTCATGACCTCACAATTTGTGGAATTGAGCCCCAGCTCAGGCTCTGTGCAGACAGAGCAGAGCCTGCTTGGGACTCTCTCTCTCTCCCTCTCCCTCTGTCCTTCCCTTAGTCACGTTCCCCCTCTCCCCCATCTATCAAAATAAATAAATAAACATTTAAAAAAGAAAAAGAAGACAGAAGGCAAGAAAGCTGAGTGATTTCAGCCACAAAAGTCAGCCTCCCATAGCAAAGAGCAGGGCAGGAAAGTAATGAACGGATTCAAGAAAGTGAAGGCGAGGCAGAGAATAGCTAGCAACCCTGAGTCACAGATTTCCACTTTCAGTCATTACTGAAATCCTAACTCATCTTAGTTAAATTTCTACCATGTTTGGGATGCATCTTTACTTGAATGCCAAAAATATAAGTATTCTACAATTGCTGACTTCTTTTTTTCTGTGTTTCTCTTGAAGATCTTACTGAATGGCTACTTTCTTCTGGATTTCTTGATCTATGTTTTTTTCTTAATTTTTTTTTTATGTTTATTTATTTTTGAAGGAGAGACAGAGTGTGGGCAGAGAGAGAGGGAGACATGGAATCCAAAAAAGACTCCAGGCTCTGAGCTGTCAGCATAGAGCCTGACGCAGGGCTCCAACTCACAAACTACGAGATCATGGCCTGAGCCTAAGTCCAAAGCTCAACTGACTGAGCATCCCAGGCACCCCTTAATCTGTCGTCTTTACATCTATGACATAAATAAACTTAACGTCTCCCTCTACCAATATATTAGATTCTCCTTCACATCCTTACCATATAGTCAACATTGACAAGTATGTTTGGAAAATGGGAAGCACGCAATAAACATTAGCCTTTTTTATTTTTATTCCTTTTCTAAGCACCATTTCTGATTTAAAAAGAAAAGACTTTTGGGATAACAAGGACATTTTTTTAAAGATTATTTTTTATTTATTTTGAGAAAGAGAGGGAGGGAGCAAGCATGGAGGAGGAGCAGAGAGAACGGGAGAGAATCCCAAGCAGGCTCTGTGCTGTCAGAGCAGAGCTGACATGGATCTCAAACTCACAAACTGCGAGATCATGACCTGAGCTGAAATTGAGAGTCAGACACTTAACCAACTGAGCCATCCAGGCTCCCCAACAAGGACATTTGTAAGATTAAAAATATATATATATATATGTATATATATATATATTTAATCTAATTAAGATTTTTAAAATTTTTTTATTTTTATTTATTTCTAGGAGAGAGAGAGAGAGACAGCGTGAGCAGGGGAGGGTCAGAGAGAGAGGGAGATACAGACACTGAAATAGGCTCCAGGCTCTGAGCTGGCTGTCAGCACAGAGCCTGACGCGGGGCTCGAACCCATGAACCGCGAGATCATGACCTAAGCGAAAGTCGGACGCTTAACCAACGAAGCCACCCAGGCGCCCCAATCTAATGAAGATTTTTAACTTAACTTCCAGTTTGTTAAGAAACAGAGGAGATAGAGAAGCAAGTTAAACAACATCACACACGCAAAAAAGATCTGACACATTAAGAATATGCATCACTTTACAGGAAAAATGCTTAATTTCTTCAGCTAGAGATAAAAAGTCAGTGTGGAATAAAAAGAGAGTAGAAGGGACTTTCTAAATCAGGATTCAACAAATTCTCTCCATAAAAGGCCAGAGAGTAATATTTCAGGCTTTGAGGGCTATGTCAGGTCTGTTGCAATTACTCAACTCCCAAAACAATAAATGATACTCATGCAAATGGCATGGCTCTATTCCAATAAAAATGTATTTACAAGATGAACCGTAGCCCAGCTCTGGCTTACTGCTGATTGCTGTTCTGCATTTAAAGAACTTTAAGAGGACACCTGGGTGGCTCAGTTGGTTAAGTGTTCAACTTCGGCTCAGGTCATGATCTCACCGTTTGTGGGTTTGAGCCCCACGTTGGGCTCTGGGTTGACAGCCAGCTCAGAGCCTGGAGCCCATTTTGGATTCTGTATCTCCCTCTCTTTCTGACCCTCTCCTGCTCATACTGTCTCTCTCTTTCTCAGAAATAAATTTAAAAAAATTATAGAGCTTAAGAAACATGACAGTTGAATCAAGTTATGAAGTAGGCACTTTTAACTCAAAAGTTCTGGATAAGGTATGGGGATCAGGAGAGGAAAATGGAGAGAAGTCAGAGGTTTCTGGGGCATGGGGAAGGAAACCAGCTGAGAAATGAAGCCTATGCAGTACTTTGCTGGAGCAAGAACACCCACACAAAATGTCACCACCTAGTGACTATATTTGTTATGTATGTGTCCAGTGGCCCTGCTTTCATTCATCTTCCTCTAACATCTTTTCATTATGACTCTCAAAACAGTAATGACAGTATACACCTTTTACACAGTTGCTGAAAATGTAGAAGTTTGGGGGCATCCGCTCTCCCCCAGTCCTTATCTCCCTACCACCCGTCCCCAGGGTCATAGGGTATTGGGTCTATTCCCTTCATCATTCCTCAGTTTCACCCCAATTCCTTTTTACATCATTAACAAGAATCAGTTAAAATGGACTCTTTTCATAACAGCAGTAACTTGTGGAATCCATGGCAATCACAGTTCTGTTGAAAACAGTAAGATTAGGAGCCCAAATGGTGAAATTTTCTCTTTTGGTCCTACTTCATGTTGACCACAAATTATAACATCCCAGAGTGTCTTAGCCAGTTTAGGCTGCCATAGCAAATACCATAGACAGTGTGGCTTCAACAATAAATATTTATTTCTCACAGTTCTTGAGGCTGAAGTCAGACTAGAGCACCATGTCCCCATGTTTGGTGATGGCCACTTGCAGATGGCCATCTTCTCATTGGATCCTCACATGGTGGAAAGCAGAGAGAGGAGACACACTCTTCCATGTCTCTTCATATAAGGGTGCTAATTCCATCATGAGGGCCCCATCCTCATGACCTAACTACTCCCAATGACCCATATCTAAATACCATTATATTGGGGATTCAAATTTCAACATACAAATTTGGGAAGGACACAAACATTTAGTCCTCAACATTAGTTCATTAGCCTCATTTTCTTTTCACTGATGAAAGAGTTTGAACTAGAATATACTGACAACTTTCTTACACTGACAAGAAACTTTTCCCTGACTATAATTATAATAAGAACTCACTCACTCAGCAATAACTTAAAAATGTACTGTGCTAAGATTTTTGTGGAATATTCCTATATGATAAATAAAAGGATCCAAACTTCTTTAATTATTTAGAACAAGAAAAATGTGTCAAAAAATGTTAAATAAAAACAAGATCAATGAGTCACTACTTAGAAAAATTTCATATCTGCAATCTCAGAATTGAAGATGCAACAACAAAAGGGAATTGTTTCCAGAACTAGGAGAAGCTGTTCTTAGGCAATTGAGAAAATAATTCAGTAACATCAACAATCAGCTTTGAAGGAAATATCCTTTGGTCAATCTAGACAATGAATGAGAGAAAAAGAATAAAGAGGAAAAAGATAGAAATTGTCCAATCAAAGAAACATAGAATCAAAATAGTAGAGGAAATCATATCCTCAAGTGTTTGGGGGCAGTAACGTATCACTTTTGCTTCACCCATTTTATCATAACCATATTTTAATTATTGGTGGGTTTTTCTATTTATATTTTCAAGCAAAGTGAATCATGTTTCTAAAGTTGTCTGTACAGGGTCCATATTATTTAGAAGACAAATGCTATGCTATGCTAACACATAACTGAGTATCATCAATGATGCTTTCTGTACATTTTAAGATTGGAAACAAATGTAATTACCCATTGGGTGAACGAACCCTCCCCTCTAGGAGACACTGAGGTGATTCAGAAATGTAATATCCATTTTTCCTTTCCTTCTATATGTTAGCTTCCATCCATGTCTAAAAGCTGGCAGAGTACACACACACACACACACACACACACACACACACAGATTTTATTTAAATGAAAAGTTGTTAATTTTAAACACAAAGTAGATGGTGTGGTTTATACACCTATATTTGGTTTTGGTTCTGTGGTTCTTATCTACTCACTAAACCAGGTCCTCCCTCATTTTCACAGAGATTTCCCCATAGCGCTGGATTTCTCATTATGCCTCTGCAGGCCCTCAGCAGAACTTAGCAATAATCAGTCAACTCTAGTGTCTTTGTAGGTATCGCTCTCCCTAACACCTGCCATGACACTCCCCTCCATTAGGACATATTCTATTGTCACAATGGTGAAATCGTTTCGTCACTGGGCTATTACCTTGTTCCAGGAGCATGCATGCCCAACCCATCACTCAGGATGGTGTTTGTTTTGCCCACCAGGAATTAGCCAGTTCCAAATTTTCATTTTACCACCTGCTTTCTCAGACCAATCTTTGTACCACTTACATTAGTTTGGATCTTCTGAGAAGGAAGTATCAAGACATTATCAGAATGTAAGGGATTTCTTAGGGAAGAAACAGGGTAAGATGGGAGAACCTTCAGATCAGAATGCCAGTCTAAAGCCATGGAAGCAGAAAGAATGGGAAAGAGGGTTGAGAGGAAGGGCCTCCAATTGCTGCATCATCCCAAGCAGTCTGCAGGGATATGCAGAACTGAAAGTCCTCTGTTGGAAAAGTCCTGTAGTATTTCCAAATTGAACTTGCCTTAAAACCCTTGCCACACTCACTCAGTAGCTGGGAGCAACCCAGAGAAATGCAGATTTGGCATGAATGTGGTGGTGGATCAAGAGGGACAGCTTGGGGTTGTCATTATGCTGCCCACACTAAAAGATCTATGTGGCATATTTTCACCTTTTCTTCCTGACTTTTCCCCCTCAAGACCATCAGCACCACCAAAGCATGCAAGAAATTTCAAAACCAAGCCACATGAAGAAAGTGTATGTGAGGTGGTATTTTGGAGGTACCTGAAAGACCCTCTTGCATGCATCCAAAAGTCTTTAATCATCTATTTGCCTCAAGGAATTCCATTAACCCAAGGTGACAACAGACCTATTTCCACATGAATAGTTGAGTGTGAATGTACAGTTCATTTCTTAAGGACATTTACGTTTTATGGCTGATCTCTCAATGAACTAAGGGACAGTTAATGTACAGGAAAAGTCTTTAAAAACTAATGACTCTAAAACTAGGCTCGGTTTTGCATTGCCACAAACATATCCAACCTCAGGGAAGTTAAGTAACATCTGTGGGACTCCTCTGGGGTCTTCATTGACTTTAAGAAAGCTGTTCCTGGCACTATGCTAACTTGGAGGGATATGGTCCCTCTCCTTTAGAAGTTCAGTTCATAGAGTTTTGAATCAAATGTTCTCCATGCCATTCTCAGCCTTAAAATGGTATTATTTCACAGCTTTTTAAAAAAATGAATCTTAGCTACCTGATGGGAAAGCTGTCTGTAGCATGTCACATGAAATCATTTAAAGATTAGATAATTTTGTTAAGTTTGGAATAATTGACTATTATCATCAAGGCAAGAGTCTCCAGAAATCAGCAATAAATTTTTAAAGAATAATTATGTATTAATTCATTTCTTACTGCTACATTCTGAAATGGCTAAAATTTCTAGAACCAAGCTTATATCACTAAGACTTAAAGGTTCTTCCCATCTTCTAACAGAAAGGTTTTCAGCTATGTCTAAATTCATTTCTCTTTCTCCCCTGATTAGCAACAGAGCATTGAAAAGTAATTAATTTTTCTAAGCTTTAATTTTCTTTCATTCATAAAATGGGGATAATTACAGTGGATACCTCACAGGGATATCTTGATAATTAAATGAGATACTAGATGTAAAGTTCTTAACACGGTGGCTGTCAAAAGCGTTTATTAAATTGTCTATCATTTTTCTCAAAAACTGCTGAGTATTTGCCTGAAGAATCTGATACTTATTGGCTATGTATATTGTATTAGATTGGGTTCTCTGAGAAACAGACTGAGATAGTGATGTGTATGCAGAAATTTTATTAGGAGTGTCCTCTGTATTGATAACTTTGGGAAGTGAAGCAAGTGAGAATGAACAGAGAAGGAAGTTGAATTGTAATGAGTTAGCAATAAAGACCTTGGGCAAATACCAAAGGTGCTCTGGAGCTGGGACAACCCTTCATAGCTCTGCATCGACCAGTCATTGGATGTGTACGGCCCCCAAGTAATGGGTGTGACCTTAGAAGAGAAGTTATGCTCTCTTTGGCTGAGGAAAATTCCAAAGAACAGCTCAGCTACTAACACTACCAGCTTTTGGGAGAATCAGTTTTGTAGGATAGATCTGAGCAGCACAGCAGAGCACAGCATTCACTACCATCCCCTTAGATCCAGTTTCTTCATAGTCTAAGTTCTTGAAACAGATCTTCCAGGATTCTGGTTGATCTCTTTCCCTAAAGAAATTTGTAAGAGGAAGACTAATGGGACCTACCACAGCTACTACTTCTGTAGTTGGTCTGAGTGTCCACTTAAAACTCATCATCTCCCTTCTGTATTACCCATTCTAGATTTCCCTGACCCTTGGCCAGCACATCCCCAGGTTTAGGGGACTTTTACAGTGGGATAACCCAGAGCACCAACCCTCTCAGCCTGTGACTACTGCACTTGACCATTTATCACCAAGACTGAAAACAGGAAAAGAGTACCAAGAGATAACATTCCAGTAGATCCAGTAGATCAACATATTCGTCCCTGTCCTACTGTGTTACAACAAACTAGCCTCCTTCTGATGATAAAGGAAAACTGCCTATGCCAGGATAATCACTCCTTTCTTGCCTGCTGGTATCTTGTTATAAGGATCCCAAAGTGACGAGACAGAAGTTGCAACTTAAAATCTAAAGGAACCTTTTCAGTGTCCCCTGATGGAAGTGTTCCCTCTGAAACAGGATCTTTAAGCCACAGAGCATATAGTTGCAGAGACAGGAATTACATATTCCTTAAGTGGGTCACTGAGAATGATAATAAACACTGCCACTCTCACTTCCTTCTACCCACTGGTTTCTGAACTCAAGTATTTTATCCTCTAATTGCATTGCACCATATAATGGTCACTGCCTCCAAATCCTCCGCTGCTTAGTCACTTTGAAAGATAGTGCCATGCCGGGAGCTCAGCTTTGACTTTGTTGCTGACAAGTCAGACAACTGGCAGAAAGAGTTCAACAAATAGAAGTTAAAGAAGCTCAACAAATAGAAGCCATGTTCTTTAGCCCACCATCTGGCCATAGGTTTTAGGAGAGGGATACCATTATATCACTTTGAGAAATCTACTTTGTGATGAAAAACAGCACATTATTCTGACAGTGATAGATAACACAAGATTCTGACACACGACGTCGACTAGTGCCTTCTGGTTCTTCTTATGTTTGGGCCCAAATGGACCGTTTCCTTCTTATGATAAATTGTTACTGGACCCACCTGACCCTGTGATTTGATGGATCTAACAGAACCCAGGTCATGAGGAGCAATTCTGGCTGCCTATTCACATAACCCAATCTCTCTGGACTATTCCATGATAGAGATTAGGAGAATTAACATAGCCATAGAGTCAGATTATGTGAACTGTTTCTTTTTTAAAAAGTTTTATTTATTTAAGTAATCTCTACACCCAACGTGGGCCTCAAACCCATGAACCTGAGATCAAGAGCCACATGCTCTTCTGACTAAGCCAGCCAGGCATCCCAGATGTAAACTGGTTCTGATTTTCCTTCTTGATAGAAACGAAAGAGGAGTGCATTTGCCATTGGCCACATATAGTGTATCTATCTGACACCCTGTTAATTTGCCTTAATAAACATACCATGCAGTGGGCCCCTGCCATCCTCTAGGATTTGATTTTATAGGGGCCAAAATGATATATTAGTTTTCTAAGGAGGATGACTACCGCACATCTGTTAGAACTTTGATGGAGGCACTAATTTTTGTCTTTCCCTTGTTTATGGTTTGCCATAAATACTACAACATTGGTTTTTGTTTCTTATTTAATATCTTGGCTTGCAGAGTATTTCAGAAGTTTCAACTT
>NW_027527441.1:1987539-2080077 GCF_008692635.1 Crocuta crocuta
ACCCCGCCCTCCCCCCCGCCATGATTCTTATGTCACAGGCATAAGAGAACAGCCACCACTAAGTTTCTCAACAAATCTGAGAGCCCTCTCACCAGTGAGTTCTTTGTCACTCTAATAAACAGTATTTTCTTGGCTCTCCCAAGGAACACAGTTGATTAGTGGGTTACATAGTATATCCATTCTAGTATGCCAAAGTCCCTGAGCCTCTTGATAACTACCTCTACTGTCTTTCTCAGTGGCTCTGGTATTTCTAGCTCATTTAGGATGGCTATCACTTTCTCCAAGCCTCTAGCATCATGGCAACCTAGGAGGGCATAATTTTACCTTCTATGGTTCTTGCCAGTTTGATCCTGCATCACAAGGTACTTCTCTACATAAAGCTCTCCATTATCCAAGCTTATATTTCCTATCCTACCTTGACCCAGCACCTCAGGACCCAGTCCCATATGTGGCCAAGATGATGCAAGTACATACTTAGTAGGTCTTGCAATTCCTCCATCTTCCCTTGACTGGCCCATAACTAACCAAGGTCTGTTGTAATTGAATCTTCATTATTGATCTGGCAATCAAGATAGGAGTGGTGTGAGGTTCTGAGGCGGATGCATGTGTCTTTCAAGACAGAGACCTCTGCATCATCATCAAGCAACAGGAGACCATTAGCCTGAAAGGTAAGACCTGAAGGATCTTAAAAATAACCTTTACTGGGTCTATTATGTCTCCCAGAGAATTCAGAGACATCTCAAGGTTTAAGAAATTCAAGTGCATCCAACTCCAACGTCCTCATCCCAAGTCTGATTAAGGGCCTGATTTTATAGAGCAGATTTGATGAGGCTGAAAATTCAACCTCTTCTGGAGCCCTGCCACTCTTGTAATTAAGTACTGGGCATAATCCCCAGCTTTTTATACACCCTGACTGCAGTATACTCTATAGACGTTGAAAGGAAACCTTTTGGCTTTCAAACATAGTCTTTAATTGATCACCAACCACCCCAATATTGTGTTTCCCAATTCATATATTGCCCCCAGAAATTCTAATATTAATAATTATTCCCCACTCAAACTTCCCAAATACCTAAGATACTGCCTCCACCAAGATGTTGACCCTCTGTCTCTATGGTTCAACATGGTGACATAGATAATCATGTCATTTCAGCATGTGGAAGGTTATGTCTATGCTGCTGCTTCCAACAGTGATTGGGTCTTCTTCACCAATTTTAGGATCTGCCTCCTCATATAAACTCTTGGCATCAACAGCTCAGAAACAGACTTTGAGATGAAGATTTACTTGCAGGAAGCTTAGTGGGGAGTGTCCTCAGGACCATCACGAGTGAGAGGTAAAGACAGGAGGATTACACAAGGGCTGAACAGCAATACAATCACAACAAAGGCCTCCATCAATCCAATGTTGAGTTCTAGAGCTAGAATGGCCCTTCCAAGTCTTCTGTTCAGAGACGAAAGGCTGATAATTGTACAACCCTGCACAAACCAGTCATTGGTGGTGGCCTGCCTCTGGAAATGAAGTTTGAGGCTGGGTGTGGCAATTCTCTTTAGCAGAGGACAATCCCAAGGAGCAACTCAACTGATATCTGTCAGCTGCCAACACTTTCAGAAACTGGGGAAACATGTGCCTCTGTTCCACAGGGGGGATCTAGATGGTGCCACACCGTCCAGTGCACATAACCCTGCTATGGTGGGCAGAAAAATGACCCCTAAAGATGTTCACATCCCAACCCCTAGCCCTGTGACCATGTTATGATACATGCAAACAGGTATCCTGCAGCTGTGATTAAGGTAAAGGACTTGAGATGGGAAGAGTCTTTTGGATTATCTGGGTGGGCCCACCCTAATCATGTAAGTCTCTAAAAGAAATTTTGCTTCCTAAGGACAGGATCAGGCAGACCAACTTTAAAAATGGAGGAAGAGACCACAAGCCAAAGAATATGGGGAGCTTCTAGAAGCTGGAAAAGTCTAGCAAATCTTCCCTCGAGCATCCAGTAGGAGAAGCAGTGCTGCCAGTGCTGACTCTGGCCCAGTCATACCCATGTTGGACTTCTAACCTTAGAATTTTAAGATAATAAAATTATCCTATTTTATGCTGCTAAATTTGTGTTCATTTATTTCAGCAGCAATAGAAACATGCTTTGACTACAAAAGAAACCTGATCATCAGTTTTTGCATGAACAACTCAAGTACTTGCTTTATTAACAGGTTGGAGAATGAGTTTTTATTTTTCTACCCCTCTCATCAGAGGCCTATTTCATGGACAAATAGCCTATATAAAAGATTGAAAATACCTTTATCTCATCAAACCATAAGCTCTCCTACATGTCTTCCCTAGGCTTGAGCACAATGTTTTCATTATGAGGGACTGCCTCCCTGCCCCCACCCCACCATCTGGCTTTGAACCTAATTTTTGCTTCTGAAAACCATCATGTAAAATGTTGGGTGGTAGTCATCAAGAAACTGAATTGTTTTTACTTTTCCAAAGAAATTTAGAAAAGGAGAGGAATCAAGGATCTAACTTGACTGTTGATGCTCCTAGAGCATAGTTTCTCCATGGCACAATTCACATTTTGGGCCAATTATTTGTATGGGCTCATTCCATGCATCGCAGGCTGTCTAGCAGCTTCACTACACTTCTGCCTGTGAGATGCCAGGAGCAGCCCACAGTCCGTCTTCTCTATCCCCAGTCACCACAATTAAAAATGTCTTCAGGCATTGTCAAATGTCCCCTGGGGGAAAAATCACTTCCATCCCCTTTTAGTGAACCATTGTCCCACAAAGAGAGTATCATAGAATACAGAACTGACAAGGGCTTCAGAAATGACTCAATCCTGCAATCTGATGTTTAAAAATAGGAAGTACTTCTCAAAGAGTTACAGCGACTTGCCCAAGTTCAACTAGCTAGTGGCATGATCAATGGCTGCATTCAATTCTATGTATCCACCTCTCTGGACCACTGGAATAGACCATTTGAAAACCAAACATTTCTTCTATGAGTATTAATTAGTTTCCAGAGCTTCCTTCGCAGATGCAGACATCTCAAGCAAACCCCTGCAAGTTGACCTAGTTTCCTATCCTTCTGTGTTTTTTAAGGTTTCGTTCTTCAGAACTTTTGCAGATAAAATTGCTTCTAATAGCGGTTGTCAGGAAGGCATTTCTGCTAATTAGTGGTGGTGACATGACAAAGATATATGGAGCCAAATAGGAAACTCCCACAACACCAATCTTCCTCCTTTTCCTTGAGCTGAAATGCCGTGTTTGTCTGTGTGCATAGGGGAAAGGAGTCCTTCCTTTCCGGGCAAAGAGGTCATTCCTCAAACTTCTTCAGAGATCTGACCATCAACAAGCCATCAGTTGCCAAGGGTTGGTTGGTTTTGTTAATTTGCAGCTCCAGTTTTACTGAATAGAAAAGGAACATCAATAGCAGCCTTTGAGATTTTGAGGTTGCTCTAATCTCAATTGTTACTTGTATTTAAAGGTGTAATGATGTCAGTAGCATTAATTAAATTGCTGTCACTGTTTCTCTCTCATACATCACTCACTCACACACTCTTGTGTTAACACACATTGAGATCAGCAGAATACACATTTACATTTGCACCCACCTACACATGAAGGAAAATATGCTAATACTTTTTTCATCCATATCTTTTTATCTGTGGTTTTGGATCACTTCGCAAGTGTATTTAAAGAACACAGGGATTGTGAGACAACTAGGATTTCTGAAAATGCTGAACATTTAAGCACCCTGAGGAGTCTGGTTCAGTCCTTCAAAAATATGGGGATTTACTAAATGATTAATCAACAACCTCATCAAAGTTGATTTATAATTCAAGAAAAATAAGATGCCATATCCTATTCAGTGTGTCTGGAATCACCAGTCCCATTCCAGAAAGGGAGTTTGATCTCTGGGAAGGGACAGCATTACGCAGGGTTCATGTACAATTCAACTTTCCTGATTTAACTACTGTGCAGCAAGTAGTTAAACTGGGCTGAGGAGCCATCGGGAGATGTGTGCAAGTATGGGTAGCATGTGCCTGGCCCCCAGGAAATGCTTACTAGTAATGCAGCTCCCCACTGCATTTTCACAAATAGACTAGCTGAAAGGGTAATGCCTAGGGTCGAGATGCTGCAGATCTTTTCACAGAACTGTTAAAACTCCTTTGGATGTAGCCCCCATCACAAAACCAGGCACCAGAGTTTCAAACTATTTCAAATTGTGTTCCATTCAGAGCTCCCCCACATCTCCCTGGATACTGCATTTACTGGCAGAAGAGCCTAGATGTTCCTTTGCTAGTTTACACAGCCAAAGGCTCTGGGATTGGCTTTAAGACTAGAATATGCCAAATCATAGAGCACCTGGGTGGCTCAGTCGGGTAAACGTCCGACTCTTGATTTCAGCTCAGGTCATGATCTCATGGTTCAGGAGCTCGAGCCCCAAGTAGGGCTCTGCACTGACAGTTTGGAGTCTGCTTGGGATTTTCTCTCTCTCTCTGACCCTCCCCTGCTCATGCTCACTCTTTCTCTCTCTCAAAATAAATAAATAAACATTAAAATAGACTATAATAGGGGCGCCTGGGTGGCTCAGTCGGTTAAGTGTCTGACTTCTGCTCCAGTCATGATCTTACGGCTCATGGGTTCGAGCCCCATGTTGGGCTCTGTGCTGACAGCCAGTTCAGAGCCTGGAGCCTGTTTCATATTCTGTGTCTCCCTCTCTCTCTGACCCTCCCCTGCTCACGCAGTCCCTCTCTCTCTTTCAGAAATAAATAAAAAACATTAAAAAAATTTTTTAAAGACTATAATATGCCAAATCAAATGGCACAGCCTCTACCCCATAAGTTTGTCACCAGCAAGGTTCACCCAAGAGTGTGATACATTGTGATCTGGGCAGGAAAGGCGTTCCCTTCTCTATGTGCCCTAACTTCTGTCCTGAAATTCAGGACAGCCAACAGCACTCTACTTAAAAAGGATAAGATGGGGGGCACCTGGGTGGCTCAGTCAGTTAAGCATCCGACTTCGGCTCAGGTCATGATCCCACGGTTCATGGGTTCAAGCCCCGCATCGGGCTCTGTGCTGACAGCTGGCTCAGAGCCTGGAGCCTGTTTGGGATTCTGTGTCTCCCTCTCTCTCTGACCCTCCCTTGCTCCGCTGCCTCTGTCTCTGTCTCTTTCTCTCTCAGAAATAAATAAAGCATTAAAAAAAATCTTTTTTTAAAAAAAGGATAAGATGGATACCGTATCTTAAAACATTCATTTGCTTTCTACATCTCTGAAGTAGAGTGATAATATCTAATATATATTGATCATTGACAGTATGATTGATGACGGTATCTTTCAAATTTTTTATTATTTGATGCCCACATCTTTCCTATAAGGTAAGTACTATTAGAAAAAGCATACCCTTTTTAAAAATGTTTTTAATGTTTGTTTATTTTTGAGAGAGACAAAGCATGAGTTGGGGGGAGAGACACACAGTATCTGAAGCAGGTCCTGGGCTCTGAGCTGTCAGCCCAGAGCCCTACATGGGACTTGAACTCACGAACTGCTAGATCATGAGCTGAGTCAAAGTCAGATGCTTAACTGACTGAGCCACCCAGGCACCCCAGAAAGCATACTAGTTTTTAAAAGAGTATGCATAGGGCACCTGGGTGGTTTAGTCAGTTGAGCATCTGACACTTGATTACAGCTCAGGTCATGATCCCAGGGTCATGGGATTGAGCCCCGTGTTGGGGCTCAGCGCAGAACCTGCTTAAGATTCCTTCTCTCTCCCTGTGCCCCTCTCCCAGTCTCATTCCCTCTCTCTAAAATAAAAACAGAAAACAATGTTAAAGTAACCTTAAAAAGAAGACACAACCTATATTTGCCCAAGGACTGACAAAGTTACTCAATTCTTTTATTTCAATTACCGTAAAATTAAGAGTATCTGAATCAAAAGGATTTTCAGACCTGTATTCATGGAGCAGAAAATGACTATGGAAGTAACTGACACCACTCTAACCACATTTTACAGGGTAGGAAATGAGGTCCAAATTGTTGGAATGCTTTCCACATGGCCAGCGAGCTGAAAAGATGTAAGGCAGGCCCCAACCTCCCATTTCCAGTTGCTTTCTGACCCAGTGTTGTTTGCCAGCCTCCACTATCAACCTACAGCAGATACTGGCTCACCCTCTATCTTCAGTCCTTATGCCATTCGTACGTGGGTGACTGTGTCCCCAGCGTCACTGGAAGGAGTGTGGCTTGGGTGGCGTGAAGTGGGTAAGAAAAGCTGAGCTCACAAAGATTTTTTAAAAAGGTTTTGGAAAAAAATAAAATATCTATACAAATGGTATTAGTTTTCACCCAGGGGAAATTCAAGTGTCCAACAAAACTTTCCAAGATGCAAGGCCTTGAAAACTCAAATCTGGAACGTCCCCATGTATACTTCACATTATAACTGGTCCCCAGACCCTCTTTCAATTTGAAGACCAAGGATTAGTGCTGGAAAAATCCCTTCCTTCCTATGTCCTTTTCTGTCTTTTATGGTTGGGCAACTGGGCTTTCATTTCTAGCAAATTGGGGAGAGACCCAAATACTCCCTCAGTGGGAACAAAAGCCACTAAAGGACAAATAATGAAACGGCCTTTCGCACTACAAGCTTCACATTTCACTCTTTCTTTCTCCACATTTTGCTTCATTTGGGAAGAAAACGTATTTTTAAAAGCACCAAACCCCCTTTCTGTCAGGGAGCTTGGCAAGATTGATAAATAAGGGGAGTCATCTTAATGGGGGTGCTGTCAGCAAACTCCTTCTTTTAAACAAATAAATGGGAGCAATGAGCACATTCAAGAGGTCCTTGTGTTCTGGAAGAGAAAAGAAGATTCATTTCCACCACAATATCGGTCTGGACTTGGCCCAAAGGCACCTCCCTCATTATTGGAAAGGCTTGCTAATTAGCATATCGGCACCAATCCAGTCCCGTCCCCCATAATGCTAAGGGAATGACTTGCACAAGCTGCTGGGCCGTTCCTGGCTTTACACCATTCTTAGTCTCTTCATTTCCTATCTGTTTTCTAGTGGGCTCCAGGTGCTGCTGTCTGCTTGAACACATGTCTGGTGACCACAGATTTTTCTGGGTTTAAATAAGACTCAGACTGCTCTCGTTTATCTCCATGCAGACAGTGCAATTTGTCAAACTCAGAAATGCCCATCGGTGTAAAGGATTTAGGCAAAGCGGAGGATTGAGTGAGGAACAAGAGACCGGTGTGGCAGAGGAGCATTTAAAAAAACCAGTTTGATCAATCAACTGCTAGACGATGCTGGTGACCTTCTCTACCTTTAACAAAACAGTGCAGAGGCTGCTTCATGCAGCTTTCTCCCACGGAAAGTGGAAGGCCAGTCAATCGACCCAGATAGAAGCCGTAGCCTGGTCCATTCAATTGCAGGGAGGAACATTTCCATTCACTTCCAAACTGAATGTCCTATGGTCCCAGAACTTGATTCTAAAGAACCGGATCCCCGGCTCCAGTCGGAATCTGACCCCATAAGACTGGGGTCTTGACTCCCTGGGGGTGCCTTGCTTTGCCACTGAATACTATTCAAAATCCTGCACATGTCATGATGTCTTAATGACTTGGTGATTTGGCTTTTGTTGTTTTCCAGAAAAGTCTCTCCACCTTGAATGACATGCTATGTCATAACTCTTAAGGAGATTTCAAGTTGCTTTTAGTTTGTGTGGGTGAATTTCATTAAATGCTCATCCAACTCATTTTTTTCCCCTGGGCTCACAGTTGAACTATACCTCAAAATTAAGAATGGCCATCTGACAGAAGTCTGGCCAAAGGAATATAGGCAGAAGTTCTTCTTGCCTTGTCTAAGCCTGGATCACAGAAGAGCCCATGCAATACCCCTTGCTTCTCTTTTCTCTTGCCTGATAACCAATGCCAAAAAAAGTCCCAATGACTTCAAGATCCCCAGGTGGATAGTAGAATTCCAAGAAACTTGGGCCCATAAATGTGTATAGTTTATCCACTAACCTGCACTGGATCAGGACAGGAGAAAACAGCAAACCCTTAGGCAGTTAATCCACTGAGATCTGGGGGTTGCCTATTACATACGTAGGCTACCCTGCTGAACACAAACTGGGGAGGGAAATATCTGTGTTATTGGCCTCTCACTGTGATGAGCTTGAAAGAGGCCAAACCTTAAGTGACTTTTATATCCGCAGCTTCTAGCAGAATCTATCCCATATTACCACTTGGAAATGATGAGAGAGGACAGGAGAACTAGGAAACATCTATAAAATGTGGTCACATATGTTATTATATGTCACACAGCAAAATTAGATTAGCTCTATAGTCGAGGTAAAATGTGCAGTGAATAAGGAGTATAGGATAATTGTTTATGACTGGGAGAATCTAGAAAGTCTTCATAGAAAAAGCACAAAAGATGAGCAGGTTTTCCATAATTAGAAAAGTAGAAGGGGCACTCGAGGAAGAAGAAACTGCTAGTTAAGCAAAATCATCTTGAATGTGGTGGCTGTTCTAAGAATGGCAAATGGTCAGCCGGAGGGACAAAAGAATTTTTTAAAGAAATAGCATGAAACTTTGTACCAGAGTTTTAGAAAATCAACTCCAGCAATAATATTTTAAAACATGGATTTAAGAAGCCAAAGTTTGGAGTTAGAAACCTGCTAAGAAGCCACTAGAATAAATGATGTCCTCCCAGAGACCCCAAGGGACTCTGAGTGGTCTCAGTAGGAGGAAATTTAATGGACAAAGAACTTTGGATTAGGCAATGGAATGGCCAATGAGTGCTAGACACAATAAAACCACCAATGCAAATGTAGATAAAACTTAGCTGTGGTTGAAGAAATTTTAAAATTGCATCATGACTATCTATTTTGATTCATCATGAAGGATTTTCACTATACATTACAGAACCAGAGAATCTTTTGTTAAAACAAATCTATTTGGAGAGAGAGAGAGAGAACACATGCATGATCAAGCAAGTAGGGTGGAGGGGCAGAGAGAGAGGGAGAGAGAAAATACCAAGCAGGCTCTGTGCTGCCAGTGCAGAGCTGCATCTCATGAGCCATGACATCATGACCTGAACCAAAATCAAGAGCCAGATGCTTAACCAACTAAGCCACGCAGGTGCCCCACAGAACCAGAGAATCTTTGATTTCCTATTACCATTAACATTTGTCTCCTGTGGGTACCAGCTAACAGTGACCAATGAGGAAGTACAGAAGACCAGGTTATCTACCACAGCATAAGTAAATGCAGCAAATTAATGGAAGGATTCAGCTAGATCAGAGTAATGCAATCTTCTAAGACACTCCCTAGCTTCAAACTTTCCCAGAACTTCTTATTACCTACAGCAATACTTCTCAGTTGGTGATTCTTGGACCCCTGAATCTAAATCACTGAATCTGAAGTACTAAAAATATATTCTCATTCATGACCTACTGAATTGTCATCTTAGTAAGCCAGACTTAGGAACTTGCATTAAAAAGTTTTTTCAAGTTTATTTATTTTTGAGAAAAAGAGAGAGTGTGAGCGGGGGAGGGACAGAGAGAGAGAGGGACACACAAAATCTGAACCAGGCTCCAGGCTCTGAGCTGTCAGTACAGAGCCTGATGTGGAGGCTCAAACTTATGAACCACAAAATCATGACCTGAACCGAAGTCAGACATCCAACCAACTGAGCCACCCAGGTGTCCCAGGAACTTGAATTTTAAACCACCGCCTCCTCTTCTATCACCGGGTGATTCTTAATCACACTTATTTTTGAGAAATCACTAGCTTATAAAGTAAATTCATGTTGTTCCGTATGGTGCTTACAAACTCCTTCATAAACTTGCACCAACTGCCGCATACCCCTCCTCATTCTCTCACTCTGGTCCTATGTTCTAGCACACAGAATGAATAACCATTTCTAAACATACTCAACCTCAAAACCCAATGTATATTGCCCCTTTTGTCTAGACAGCTTCCTCCCTAATCATTTCACAAGATTTATTTCCATAAATGGTAGATACTATATTACTCTTTGAAAAGCATTTAGAAATTTTCACCTAAAGATTTAACTAGATGTTTGCTATTAACTTAACGTTATTCAGTAAAATCCATAAGCGAGTTGTAAAAAGAGAATGGAGGAGTCAGGCCTGGGTTTTCCATAGTCAAGCTGACTCACTGCATAGTGCTCGTGACTCTGAAAACTTCTACCCTCTGGGTAGAGGCATATGGGGTCAATGATATATGATAGGTGCCCATTAGTCACTAGATGTCTGAATGAAGGATTGGAATAATTGCCTTGATCCCCCTCCATTTCATTGGGGTTAATTTAAACAGTTTTTATGTCCTTCAGATTATGGCCAATTCAGTTAAAAGCCCAGGCAGACTGTTTAAGTGTTTGAGTACCAAACAATGAGTTGATAGATTTTTCACTCTTCCAACTGTGTAGTTTTGCTGCATAGAGCCATGACCTGATATAGGACATAAGACTGGCCTCCTGTCTTTGCTGACCAGCCAATGCAGGTGCAGTTCAGATCTACAGACTATTCCAAAGAGGCCTGGATTATTTATACAGGTGGAATTTAGCCCATTGTGCCCGCAGCAAGCAGGTGAGACTGCAGGGCAAACAGCGCATGCACCTGTCTCCATGGTTATGCCACAGCAACGAACCAGCCAAATGTGAAGGGGCCAAGAGTTACTGCCCTTTCTCACAGGACACTGTCCTAGGGCAACATTTCTATAGCACACAGGCTGCTGCTGGCATCACAGGGGTTTTTTTAGACATAATTACAAGATAAAAAAACATGTCTTTGCTACATTTCGCTCATTCTTGCCTCTGGCCATGGCTTTCAAAATGACCACAGACTGTCCACCAAGCTCTGCTTTTGCCTCACGCTCCCCTATATCCAAAACTACTTTTGGCTTTTATTCATCAGTGAAAACACATATCCCTTCAAATACGTGGATCTTGGGAGACAGCCTGATTGGGATATTGTTAAGGCTTTCCCATATACTGTCCTCTCTACCCACATTGCTCTCTCCTTCTTTCAGGGAAAGGCCATTCTAGCTCTCCTGTCTCTGCTGAAATGTCAGCTGCTCATTCAATCTTCCCTATCACCCCACCCAAGGATATTGTACCCTTCGCCCATTCCTCTATTGCCCACCTGTTTATTTCATAGCACTTCTACCATTGTTCAATTGTTTATTTACTTGCTTGTTGCTCATCTCTTTTAGCATATGCTAAGTTCCAGGAGAAGAGGAATTATGTGCTATTTACTGCTGTGTTCATAGCTGCTAATATAAGTGCCTGGCACACAGAAGGCACTCGGTAAATATTTGTTGAGTGAATGAATGATTGGCATAGCCATCTCAGGAAGGTCTTATTTTTTAGAAGAGTAGCTCCTTAACAACTAAGATCAAGTAATGGCTAATGAGCAAAAGAAATGACCTTATATGCTTTCCCTTTTGCTCTCGTACCTACACTAAACACTTGTATAATGTCTGAGTTTGCACTGTTCACGGCCATAGACATAGGTCATGCACACACGATCAGTGTCAGTTGTGTTATATAACACTCTAGAACAAAGTTTATAAGTCAGGCAGAGGCTATGTCTAACCGGTGGGCAGTTAGACTATGCCACAGATAATCCTACATTCCTTTTGTCTTCCTCCCTGCTACTGATTGTCTGGAACAGATTAATCATGGAGTGGTCCAAATGGATTGCAGAGCTGGCTGAAATGATTCATTTAGCCCATGTGCACATCACAGAAGTGTGCATGCAGACAAAAGAGTATGAGAAAAAAATCCCCTTAAATCCTCAGTATTCTGCCTATTAATGTTGACTATCATTCAACCCTGATAATACAGAAGTAAAATATTAATGCACCCACTTAACACTAATGTCCATAATGATAATGAACGCCTTTGTAGCCAACTCGGTGCCTGGAGAACAGAATGTTATAAACATAATTTCTTAGTTTTGTTTTATGATAATTGGTAGTAGTCAGCATTAAATCGTAACTACCCAGCTTCAAGACAGCATTGAAAAGTGCCAGCCCTCAGCGAGAGTTGTCTTAAGGGTAAATATATACTGGAGTCACATGATGAAAACCCCACTAAATAAGATGAACCAGCCTCCTTCACCTCACCCCACGTACACACACACAGTTCCGGAAACAGACAACTAAGCATGCTTAGGAAATATAAAATCATGCCTAACATGACAAATCCCAGAGCTACCATCTTCTGAACAGCTAGAAATCATCATGTTATGCAAGGAATAAATAGCCATGCACAGATGAAGAGTCTATCTGAGGCAGCAGCTCAGAATAAGAGAGAAAAAATGGGGAGAAGAGGGAACCGTGGTCACCATTGAAAACAACAAACTTTTTAAAGATGGGGGTTAGAAAAAGAGAGCTCCTACACTGTTGGTGGGAATGCAAACTGGTGGAGCCCCTCTGGAAAACAGTGTGGAGGTTCCTCAGGAAAATACCAATAGAACTCCCCTATGACCCAGCAATAGCACTGCTAGGNTATGACAATAAACTATTTGTAAAAAAGAAAAGAAAAGAAAAAGAGAGCTGCTTCCACCAACCTAAAATTGCCCGCAGCAATTCTCCAGGCCAATCCCTGCAAAGCCCGCGCAGCTCTGCTTCAGGCCCCGTAGGTGTGTCGGCAGGATTTCTGCACTGACCTGGCCTGGGGGTTGTCCTCAGTTGTCAATGGCCGGTGACCCGGAAGTGTATTCTCCAGACCAGCAGCTGCAGCATCACCAGGGAACCCGTTTGAAATGCAACTTCTCAGTCCCTACCCCAGACTTAACTGGATCAGAAACTCTAATCAGCAGGCCTCCAGGTGATTGTGTGGGTTCTCAAATGGGAGATGGGCTGCTCTGGGCCACAGCAGGGGGTTATGCAACTGGAAGATCCCCGTCAGCTGCTCAACATTTCAGATGGCCCTTGTTAAGGACTGAGTTGTATCTCCCAAAGTCCACATGTTCAACCCTGACACCCAGTACCTCAGAATATGACTATATTTGGAGATGAAGGCTTTAAAGTTGGGGTGCCTGGGTGCCTCAGTGGGTTAAGCATCCCGCTGAGGGTGGCTGGAGTCATGATCTCACAGTTTGGGAGTTTGAGTCCCACCTCAGACACTGCTGTCAGCACAGAGCCCAATTGGGATCCTGTCTCCCTCTCTCTGCTTCTCCTCTCACGCTGGCAATCTCGCTCTCAAATTAATTAATAAATTAATTAATCAAAATAAATAATGAATTACCTTAAAATGAAGGCATTAGGATGGACCCTAATCCAATATGACTGGTGTTCCTGGAAAAAGAGGAGACTGGGAAACAGGAGAGACACCAGGCGAGTGTGCAAACACACACACACACACACACACACACACACAGAAAAGGCACATGGGAAAGGCAGCCATCTTTAAGCCCAAGAGACAGGCTTTGGGAGAATCCAAACCTGCCAACACCTTGATCTTGGACTTCCAGCCTCTAGGACTGTGGAAAAAATAAATTTCTGATGTTTACACACCTCAGTCTGCGGCATTTTCTTAAGGCGGCCACAGCAAATTGATACAGCCTTCTTCTCACATTCTCCCAACGTGACATCCCACAGGGTGTTCTCACGGGTTTTGCTCAGGTTTTCTGTCACTGTGCTTGGTATGTTGTGTGACTAGAACTTTATTTTAGCTCTTTCTTGCTTCCAAGACTGTCTTATCTATCTCTGTTTCCCCAATGTTTAGTGCTTGCCTAGCTCAGAGGAACCACTCAATTAAGACAAGGAAGAATAACAGTGGCTTGGAGAATTACTAAGTAAGACTTCTTGGTCTACCATGGATTCTAATTTATACAACAGAGCAATTGAGAGAGCAAAATTCACAGAGCTGCAAAGTACCCCGAGATTGAGAGGTCAATGTGATATTTGCCTGTGTTGGCTCATATTAAAAAACTGGGAGGGAATTCAGCTTACCTAGATTGAAGCAAATCTCCTGTTCATCAGTCATGTGATCCAGAACACACGTCTAAACATTCCCAGCCACAGTTTCCTTATAGGGAAAATGGTAATTAAACTGCACCTACTTCTCAGGTGAGCACAGGAAAGATTAAGCAAGATAATTTTACCAATGATTTAGTGCTATTACCCACACATAACTAACATTTGCTAAGTGCTAACTCTTAATGAAAATGTTTGTTTTAGAAGACAATAATTCATCTAACACCCAAGGAATCATACATGATTTCTTTTCTGAAAGATTTTGAGTTTTGCAGAGAAACTAACATATCTATTTTCTACCTTCCTCTTCCTTTTCAATTCCTCTCAATCTGTGCCTCTCTATGTTCAGTTCCTCTCAATCCTCTCTATGTTCTCTATTCCCTTTCTTCGTCTCAATGCTACTATGTATGGATCTGCCAATTTCCCAATTTTTGCCCTTTTTATCTATGTAAAATAAAATAACTTATGGTGATTTACTACAACTGGAAAAAGTTATTTCATGTTTAATGTATCCAGGCAACTTTGTGATTCAACTGCCCAAGACTGATTCGGTTTTCATTATTTGTGAGAATGGAATAGCTGTTAGCAGGATGGAAAGAATTGAGATGTCATACTAGAAAAAAAATAGCAAGCTAAGAGTGAAAAGCCTGTCATATATACCTGGCTCTTTTACCAACTTATTCTATAAATGAATGATACCTCTTTAAGCCTCAGTTTCCTTACCTGTAAATGGTATGGTAGACTCTTTTTTAAGGGATATTTAAATTTTTTTTAATGTTTTATTTATTTTTGAAAGACAGACAGAGTGCAAGCAGAGGAAGATACAGAGAGAGAGAGGGACACACAGAATCTGAAGCAGGCTCCAGGCTCCAAGCTATCAGCACAGACTCAGCGCAGAGCTCAAACCCATAAACCATGAGATATGACCTGAACCAAAGTTGGTTGCTCCGTTGACTGAGCCACTCAGGCACCCCTCTAAGGAACATTAAAATTTTCTTTTCCTGGGGTGTTTGGGTGGCTCAGTGGGTTGAGGGTCGAACTCTTGATTTCAGCTCAGGTCATGATTGATTCAGTGCAGGTCATAGGATTGAGCCCCGCATCAGGCTCTGTGCTGAGTGTGGAGTCTGCTTAAGATTCTCTCTCTCTCTCCCTCTGTCCCTCTCGCTGCTCACTCTATCTCTCTTCAAAAAAAAAAATGTTATAATTTTTTATATTATCTTGCAATCAAGTTAGGAACCTCAATAGCTAATGGGTAGTAAGGAAAGGTTGGGGGAAAAAAAATAAAACCATGAACAATGAGATGCTTGCTTGCATGGTTCCTGAAAGCAGGGCCAGGAAAAGGGTGGGGGACAGAAATCACACAGAAGGAGACACCATGATGACTTTTACTTACTAGGAAAGACACCATGATCTACTTCTACTTTCTCATCTGTAACTAGTGCTCACCTATGAAGGTTAAAATCATACAACTGGGAGATACCTTCAAGGTAGAACTGTCATTGCAATTCAGAATCCCAGAAAAAGAAATCTAGAAAGAAATTTAACTAAATCAGGGATGCTCAACTCCCTCTATGCTATTAGTTGCATTTATTCTAAGTATTTCTGTACAACCATCAACTTCACATTTTGAGACTTATATAATCATTCGGTCTTATTCATAATGATTACCATCTTTGCACTTTTCTCTAGTAAGTGAAATTAGCATTCTCTCATGAACTGTAAATGCTAAATTGCTAATAACCTCCCTGGGGTTTTCTTCACATGATGATGCCTTCAATGATTTCATCATAGTGTATTAAAATATCACAATTTGTACTCTTAAGCAAAATAATTTCCCTAAGGATTGATCTAAAAATGGTAGGTGTATTTTTAAATAACTCCATAAAATCTTGTATAAACACTTATCAAGCAACCAGTGCCAGAGAAATAACCCTTCTTTTTTTTTTTTTTGGAATTGACATCACAAGCAGAAATTAATGATTCTTAGAGAATTCAAAATTTTGTAACAAAAAACTGTCTGAAGTCTCACACACAAACAAAAAAAAACCATACAGTTTACAAAAAAACATTTTAAAAGAACTGGTATTAATTATTGTCAGCAAGGGCCATAATGCATGAAATTTCACACTTTGTCAGACCAGTTCCGGGTAGAAAGCACCGTGGAATCCAATGTTTATTCCAGTGGAAAAGTAAGAAAACAATTTGCAATAAACGAATGGAAATAACTTCCCTTTTTCTCTACCATTTTATGGGCTCTGGGGAGCTAAGATATACTGAAGGAGGTAGAAGCTAACAAAAAACAAATTATAGCATATGATCGGGGAATATAGGAATTCTTATTTGCCTACAGTTCCAAAAACCCAACTCTGCTGTGGCTGAATCCCAATGAGACCAAACTTCTAACTAAATTCCAGGTTAGGGGACAAAAAACTTTGGAAAAATCAAGAGTACATAGTGCCAAAATAATTCATGGGAACCTAAGATTCCAAGAAGGGGTACATAGCAAATTGTCTTTTCCGTATTTCCAACTATAAGAGGGGGGAAGTGTGTGTGTGTGTGTGTATCCTTTTTTGAAAATAGGAGAACTGTATAAGAACAAAATTTTGTGGGGACGCCTGGGTAGCTCCGGCGTCTGACTTCAGCTCAGGTCATGGTCTGCAGTTTGTGGGTTCAAGCCCTGTGTCTGGCTCTGTGCTGACATTTCAGAGCCTAGAGCCTGCTTCAGATTCTGTGTCTCCCTCTCTCCGCCCCACCACTCTGTCTCTCTCTAGCTCTCAAAAATAAATAAACATTAAAATAATTTTTAATTAAAAAAAGAATGAAATTTTGTGTTCATTCACACATTCNAACTGCAAAGGAGGCATTCTTGGTGCTTTGAGAACTCACACTAGTAATGTGACCTAATTAGGATGACAGGGAAGGTGAGCCCTTAGGAGAAATGCAGAAAGTTGTCCTGTCACAGGAAGATAGTTTCCACCTAAATAAAGAGGGAGAAAAGAGCATTCCAGGCATACGAAGACCTCATGCTGGGGAGAGGAGGCAAGAGAGATAGTGAGCAGGCTCACTTCCCCACCCCCTCTCGGGACCAGTGCCCTCCATGACAGGAGGCCAGCCAATGAATGGAGAGAGGCAACCGCAATCTTGTAGGACTGAGCCCTTACTTAGCCTGTGGGATCTGACACTGTCTCCAAGCAGATAGTGTCAGAGCTGAGTTGAATTGTAGGACACCCAGCTGGGGTCGCAGAACTGCTTAGCTCAAGGGAAGAAACCACACATCAGAACTAGTGTCAGAATCAGGAAGGTAGACTGCAAAATTTACTCTAGCTCTTGCGGAAAATAAGAAGGCAGAGGAACTGAGAGCAAATGACCCATTGCTTGAATGGGTCCAATGGATTTATCCACCATGAGGTGATGAAATAGAGGACTGGACAATCCATGGGGAAAAATGACAGTTTAGTCGATAGCAAGGACCTCAAAGGCGTAAAGATTTACCAGGGGATGTAGAAGCAGTGGCCTGAGATTGGTAATTGGAAAGAAGTAGGATGTCCTGGAAAAATATACACTAACGAAAAAGAAATGTTTAATTCGTCTCAAAAGCTTTCAGATTCCCTATTGTCTTTGTGGAAGAGACACAACAGTAGCTAATGCCTAGATTCGAATGTACAAAATTCCTGAGTTCAATCCCTGCTTTCCCTCTTACCTGTAACACTGGACAGACGATTTAACCTTTCCAATACTCTGTTCTCTGAAAAACAAACTAATTGTCATCTTCCCTCTCAAAATTGTTGTTAGGCTAAAATGAGATTAGTAATGAATATTCTAAGAGTGCCTGGCATATAATAGGCACCTGGTAAATGTTTGCTATTATTAGCTATAATACTACTGAAGAACACTTTATCTTTTGACAATAAAAGACATAGATTTGGTTTATCCCAATTAAGTAGAAATTTCTACTAATGAGAAAACCTCATTTCAAGAGTATTTTAATTAACTGGAGTTTTCCTATGTACTCTGTGACCCAAAGTAATCCTTTTCTGATTCAAGCATCCCCAGAGGGGATTATAATACACTGGCACAAAATGTTGTTCCTGGGATGCTCTGAGAATTAGGAGGGGCTAGCCTCAGGGGAGACAGAACAGAAATGGACCAAGAGCAGTGCAAAGTCCCAGCACCTCTACTCACACAAGAGAAGCAGAGACTGCCCGCATGAAATCTTCCCCAAGTTCTGTGGCAAAATTCCATTCCCACTTCTGAGAAGCACCAATATCCTACAGTGAAACCATTTGTAGGAACAAGCCCAGCTTAGAGGTTGCAGCTTCGGGGGCCCAGGGCAGCAATACTAAAGTTAGGTTGGAGTCTTTAGCCTGAGAAATCAGCTCGAACACAAACAAGAAAGAGGAACCCAAAAGTATGGCCATGAGAAAGGACGGGCAGGAGACCCAGAGCAGGACAGGCCCAGCTCACTTAGGAGGAGGAAGATGGAAATGGAGGATGAAGAACAAAGTTACCCTGGAAACCTCCAAAAGTAGTGCCACCAAACAAGTATGCTGATCATGTCCAAAAGCAACTCCCACATAACACTGTGTGTTTAGAAAGAGCTAGATGCTAAACCAGGGACCATACCCCCAAGTAGGTTGACCTTCTATTCTTTTTTGTCTAGAACTGTCTCCGTTTACAATTGCTATTGCAGCAAAAAAGTACTAATGGTGCCCCTTTTTGCTTACAAAAGTACCCTGGCTTGAGAAAAACAACCTTGACTTCCTAGAGCTGTAGGCTCTTTCTTGTTTTCTTTTTTGTTTTTTTTTTTTACATTTATTTATTTTTGAGAGAGAGAAAGACAGAGGGTGAGTGGGAGAGGGGTAGAGAGCGAGGGACACACAGAATCAGAAGCAGACTCCAGGCTCTGAGCTGTCCTCTCTCCGCCCCACCACTCTGTCTCTCTCTAGCTCTCAAAAATAAATAAACATTAAAATAATTTTTAATTAAAAAAAGAATGAAATTTTGTGTTCATTCACACATTCATCCATTCACTTATTCAGTTTATATTAATTTAGAACCTGCTCTTCCAAGCACTATGCTAGGTGGCAGAGATTTTATGCANAACCTTGACTTCCTAGAGCTGTAGGCTCTTTCTTGTTTTCTTTTTTGTTTTTTTTTTTTACATTTATTTATTTTTGAGAGAGAGAAAGACAGAGGGTGAGTGGGAGAGGGGTAGAGAGCGAGGGACACACAGAATCAGAAGCAGACTCCAGGCTCTGAGCTGTCAGCAAAGAGCCCAACTCAGGGCTCCAACTCACAAACTGCTAGATCATGACCTGAGCCGAAGTTGGACACTTAACCAACTGAACCACCACCCAGGTGCCCTGAGCTGTGGGCTCTTCTAGAAAAGTTGAATCACTGACCAGATTCAGAGGCACTCAAGACATTTCTGGCCATATATCAACAAGAGGCTTAAAAGAGAGAAAAGTCAAGGGCCAATACAGCACAGAGTGGCCTCTTGTGCCAACAGGGAACTATGATACAGCCAACTTAATGTGAACAGCCCTTGGGGAAGCCTTATAGCAAGAGATTCTTCAACAAGAATCATAGCTGGCCTTTGAAAAACTCCTCATGCATGTTGCAAGTATGAGGCATTGTGATACTATTGGTTATCAAAACTTGACTCTGAAGTGTCACAGAAGACGTATTTGCACATGAACTGCAGAGGTCAGCCTAGTAGAAGTATGTTCCTCCGAAAGTTGAGTATACAGGAATGAGACTCATTTGAAAGGCAATCTAAGTCCCTGGTAGGCATTTCTTAGGTACGTTACATTTAATTTCTTCACAGACCCTTTCCATCAGAGAAGCAGAGCCTGCACAGGGTTTGCCGAGTCTATTTCTTGGCCTAGACCATCACTCTATGCTTGTTGTGAAGCTAACGTTGATACTCTCACGCCCACACTGCTGAAAGTCACACAATCATCCCCACCACTGTCATTGTCATTGGACTCATTGCAATAATTCCCTAATGTGGAACAAAGTTCAGTTCCTGTGATTGGAGAAAAGGCTGCTATTGACTCAGAATGTGACCCATGTCACTGGAGCCCCCAAATGGAGGATTCAAGTCAACAACAGCTCATTCAATCCATACTTCTCAAAGACCTACACTGTACTTAGGGCTAAGCCTCCATCCTCAAAAAACTTATTATCTAAAACAAGCACAAAAGTAACTGCAGGGCAAAGTTAAATTGAATAATGATCTATTCCATGCGATGGAAAACCATGTTGTACTGTAGATTCAAGATCATGACTTTGGGGACCCTGTAAGCTGTCAAGTTCATATTTCTTCTTGTGTTTCAGTTTTTTCGCTGCCTACTAGATAAAAGGCAATCTTGAGCTAAAACGTATTAAGAGTAAATATTGACTCACCATTGAATTTTTAATATGTAAACGCACGTACAAAATGTGGTTAAAATAAAGCAGCTTTTTGGTAAAGGACACATGTCAGGCCATCAGTATCAGTGAATATTTTTGCATTTAAAGTGACAATTATGTGTGTATCTACTCCAGTTGTACTGTTCTTGCTCAAATGCTTTGGAAATTGCCCTCTGAAACTGGCTTTAGAGCAGCAGACTTACCCTTTCAAAAATCCTAAATCATTGAATACTTCATACAGAGAGGATTGTTTTTTGGAAGCCATCATAAGGCGTGATGATGAATAACTTTCACTTTAAGTGAGTCATCAGAATCATCAGCCACCAAGTATAGTGGCTATACTAGGAAAAGACTAATTTCTTGTGGTTCAGGGAACAATGACGAGTGTGAGGGTGGAAAGCGGTGTCTTGAAAAGTTGAAAGAAATTAGACACTAAACTATTCAGAGGGAAAAGAAGCCACCATGGGCTCCTTTGGGATTTAGCATTAAGAAATTGCAGAACATTGAATCCTCTGAAGAAGAAAGCAAAATCTTCCATTTTTGAATGCCTAGTGCCCAGCACAGTGAATAGCATATAGCAGTCACCCAATAAATGTTTGAAGGATGAGATTTTTAATGACTGGTTCCATTATCTTGTTGAAGGACAATAATTATGCCTCCAAATATAGGAAAGCCATACAGATAGCATTCTGCACATTAATTATCCTGTGATGACACTGGTTGGCCATTTGTAGAGTCTCTGAGTGGATTCAAATTCTCAATGTTATTTTTGACTTAGAAGTTGTCATCATTTTAAATCACAAAAGGAGTAAGAAATTCTATAACAGCTACTAACCTTCTCATTAGCCAGATTTAACAAATGTTACTGTCCAGCCGTTTTTTAGGACTCAAACACACAAAACAATCATAGCTGATATTCCCTAATGTCGTATTAGGCAGGATGAGATAAAAATAGTGAAAGTGCACTTAGAAAATAATGTCTTTTCCTATTTGGCTGCCTCTGTAACTTTTCTTTTCTTTTTTTTTTCTTTTTGTATATTCTCCTGACTCTTCAAATTACACCCTTAAAACTTTGCTTTTACTTTGTACCTCTGCCTGGCTCTTGGAAAGACTTTTGTAATTTGTTGTTAATGGCATATTTTGGACTGTAATCTCCATTTCACTTATTTGGAGTCCATTTTTCTCCCAAATTCCTCTTCCTTTCCATTCAGCCCAAGCTGCAAATAATAATAATTTCCTCCAAACTCCCACCTTGATGGCCTTTTATGCACTCCCTCTTATTTCCAGCTATGTCCCCCAATCAGATCCGTTAGAATAAAAACAACAAAAAGCCTCTCATTTTAAGAGAGAATCAGGCCATTTATGTTAGGTTATTTGACTGTATTTAGGTACCATGTTTATCATGTTCTAATGTTCCATGCTACTTGGCAGTAAAGAACATTGCTTTATTGTGACATTTTCAAATGGAAACTACATGACAGTAACCGTTTCCAAAGAACTTTCATTTACCTTGGCAGCATTTATGAGTGGTGGGGGAAAAATACATAAAACCACCGCTTTGAGCAAAATGCTACAATGATTATTTAGCAAACAAGCTCACATATTAGAACGGCAGAGGGAAGATTGCTTCTACAGACTAAATTATACTTTACACACAGGCCCTGCTGAATGGCTTTCTACAGAGGTTACATTTAAATTATAGCTCTTGCTAAGCAAACATCTCACGGTTTGTGTGCGAATTTGAATTATGCATCGAACGGGCAGCATGTTTATGGAAAAAAGTCAAGTCGATAGATTGCTAAATTGCTACAGCATTTGTAAGGGACAGAAATAGCCATGGTGTTGGACAATGAAGAAGCTTTGAGAGAGGTCCCGCTCAGTCTCCAGTAAGAAAATGGGTTGGCAATTCTGGACCACAGTGAGCAAGCAACCTTCAGCTCCATTCAGAAGTATCACCAAATTGCTAGTGCTTTCTCTTTAGAAATAGAAGTTGATATCTTACGCCTGAAGATTCCAAATCTGCCAAAGTGCATTTGTGTGACCTCTGACTTTATTTTAATTCCTAGAAATAAGGCAAATGGATAGGAGCTGTCCTAATTCAGGGGAAATACCTTGTTAGGCAATCAAAACAGGTAAATCAGGTAAAAGGACAATGTCAGGAAACAAATGAGCTAAGTAAAGGGTATTCAACCTTTCCTGAATCTGCCAAGCTCCCGAGTACATTCTGGAGAATAATCAGAGTTGTTCTGCTCACTGGAGCAGAATGTGTCTTCTCAGTATCAGCGTATGAACATTCTCCATAAAGATGTGAGAAGGGACAAAGTGAACTTTACATTCCCATAGAACTCCAAGAGTGTGTTTCTATCACTAGTACATTATGCATTTTTCTATCAGTAACTCTTAGGAATTTTGTGATCTTTCATTTCTTTCTTTTTTTTTTTTTTACATTTATTTATTTTTGAGAGACAGAGTAAGACAGAGAGTGCAGGGGAGGGGCAGAGAGAGAAAGACACACAGAATCTGAAACAGGCTCCAGGTTCTGAGCAAGCATTCAGCACAGAGCCTGATGCAGGGCTTGAACCCACAAACTGTGAGATCATGACCTGAGCAGAAGTTGGACACTCAACCGACTGAGCCACTCAGGTGCTCCTGATGTTTCATTTCTTAAGATGTACAACTCTTTGGCATGCTGGAATCCCAGCCAAGTTTCTGCTGCCCTAAGCAAGGGTTTACCATGAAGGAGTATGGTGGTAGCCAAGCTTCTGTTACTCACAGAGAACAATGTTTCTTGTGGTTTCCAGTTCTCCCTGGGTAAAGAAGATAAGGAAGAAGAAAGTACTCCCTGACAGTAAATATAGACCAGCCAAGAGCCCAGAGGAAAATAACTAGGGGAAGCCAACCTATAAAACTCCTGCCATTTGATGGCCTAGAAAATTCGCAGGTACAGCCTACTATACTTCTATATATGTAGTATGGGGTGGTTAGGTTTAAAAAGCAGTCTGAGAATGGGAAAAGATAAAGGGCTAGTATCCAAAATCTATAAGGAACTCACCAAACTCCACACCTGAAAAGCAAATAATCCAGTGAAGAAATGGGCAGAAAACATGAACAGACACTTCTCCAAAGAGGACATCCAGATGGCCAACAGACACATGAAACGATGCTCAGCGTCCCTCCTCATCAGGGAAATGCAGATCAAAACCACACTGAGATACCACCTCATGCCGGTCAGAGTGGCAAAAAATGAACAAATCAAGAGACACTTGATGCTGGTGAGGATGTGGAGAAATGGGCACCCTCCTATACTGTTGGTGGAAATGTAAACTGGTGCAGCGCCTCTGGAAAACAGTGTGGAGGTCTCAAAAAACTAACAATAGAACTCCCCTATGACCCAGCAATAGCACCACTAGGAATTTACCCAAGGGATACAGGAATGCTGATGCATAGGGGCACATGTACCCCAATATTCATAGCAGCACTCTCAACAATAGCCAAAACATGGAAAGAGCCTAAGTGTCCATCAACTGACAAATGGATCAAGAAGATGTGGTTTATCTATACAATGGAATACTACATGGCAATGAGAAAGAATGAAATCTGGCCATTTGTAGCAACGTGGATGGAACTTGAGGGTATTATGCTGGGCGAAATAAGTCAGGCAAAGAAGGACAGATACCATATGTTTGCATGTATAGGTGGATCAGGAGAAACTTACCAGAGGACCATGGGAGAGGAGAAGGGGAAAAATAGTTGGGGAGAGGGAGGGAGGCAGACCATGAGAGACTCTTGAATACTGAGAACAAACTGAGGGCTGATGGGGGTGAGGGGGGAGGGGAAGGGGGGTGATGGGCATGGAGGAGGGCACTTGTTGGGATGAGCACTGGGTGTTATATGGAAACCGACTTGATAATAAACTATGAAAGAAAAAAATAAATAAAAAATAAAATCATAAAATAAAAAGCAGTCTGTATGGTTTCATTTATAAAACATTCTTGAAATGACAAAATTAGAGAGGTGGAGAACAGATGAGTGGTATCCTAAGTATGGAGTCAGGTGAAGGAGAGGGAAGAAGGTGTCCATGCTATGGAAGGATCCCTGCAGTGATGAAACGGTTTTTCTCTGGAATGTAGTGGTAGCCACTTGAATCTGCACATGCGAGAAATTGCATAGAGCTTTTTTTTTCAATGTTTTATTTACTTCTGAGAGAGAGAGGGGCAGCATGAGCGGGGGGGGGGGCGGTCAGAGAGAGAGGGAGATACAGAATCTGAAACAGGCTCCAGGCTCTGAGCTAGGTGTCAGCACAGAGCCCGATGCAGGGCTCGAGCCCACAGAGTGTGAGATCATAACCTGAGCCAAAGTTGGATGCTTAACCGACTGAGCCACCCAGGTGCCCCAAAATAGCACAGAGCTTCTTCTGGGATGTGTTGTGTCCCCCAAAAAGATATGTTGAAGTTTGACCCTTAGCATCTCAAAATGTGACCTTATCTAGAAATAGGATTGTTGCACAAGCAATTAGTAAAAAGGAGGTCATACTGGAGCAGTTGAGCCCCTAGTCCGCTATAAATGCTGACCTTACAAGAAGAGGGAGATTTGAACATGTGTGCGCAGAGAGAAGGGGATTTGAGGGCATGCAGGAAGAAGGCGTGTGAAGACAAAGTCAGAGGCCAGAATCACGCTGCCACAAACCGAGGAACACCTGTGGCCACCAAAAGCTAGAAGACGCAAGAGAGGATTCTCCCATAAAGGATCTAGAGGGAGCACAGCCACACCAACATCTTGATCTTGGATGTCTAGCCTCCAGAGCTATGAGAGATTAAATTTCCATCATTTTAAGCCACCAGTTTGGGGTACTCTGTTATGACAGCCCCAGGAAATCAAAACACAACTCAATACACACCCCTGCACAAATAAAAGCATTTCAAACTGGTGAGATCCAATAAGGTCAGCGGAATGTGTCAAGGCCAATTCCTGGTTGTGATATCGTACTATGTAGCTGTGTAAGGGTTAGTATAGGGACAAACTGGGGGAACGTATACATACAGGGTCTCTCTATGTGATTTCTTATAACTGCATGTGAATCTACAATCATCTCAAGGTAAAAGTGTAAAAGAGGGGTCTGACTTCAAGTAAGTTGGCTCCTTAACATATCCTCAGACAGCAGACCAGAAAGCTAAATCTGCCCCAGTTTAAAAATGAGAATTGAGGCTCAGAGAAATTAAACAGATTTCTAAAATTCACAAGGATACCAAGAAATTCAGTTCTTTTGTTTGATTGTTTGATTGATTGATTGATTTTGAGAGCGACAAAGAGAGCGTAAGCAGGGGTGGGGCAGAGAGGGAGCGAGAGAATGAGAATCCAAGCAGGCTCCACAGGGTCAGGTGCGCAGAGCCCAATGCGGGGCTCAAACTCACAAAAACATGAGATCATGACCCGAGCCCAAGTCGGACATTTAACCGACCAAGAAATTCAGTTCTTGAATCTATAGTGTACACATAGTCTACCTTGTTTTGCTGTGCTGTGACACTGATAGGCATAATTCAGCTGCAAAAATTCACTCGGGATGACAAAGATTTCAAATTGAGGGCATTTCACAAGGTCACAGAATCGCTATTGTTTGTAGAAGAAGAAAGAGAAAGAAACACTTGAGGGAAGTAGGTTATAGCGCACCCTGCCTTTTTTCCCAGGGAAGGGCGGTCTGATACTTCTTGTACATAGTTTCTATATATTTTACTGGAAATACTGAGAAGAAATTTCACTCTAAAACCAGCCACTGAGAAGAGGCATCACACTCCACCTGGCCAATCTCCTCTACAGTGAAAAGGAAGGGAAGGAAAACGTGACAGTCACGGATATAGGTCACATGAACACCCCTCAGAAAACACAGCCAGATTAAGACAGGAAGCCATTAAAAAGAGAGAGAGAGAGATGAATCAAAGCATCTAGAGTTTATTCACCACCAAACCCCAAACCCTAGCAGTGCTCACACAAGCTATCACTTCTTAATTGCATTTAGAAGCATCAGAGACAGAGAGCAATTTGTCAGCCTTATTTACCTGTGTTGGGCAGCTGTCATGCAAAACTTAGGAGGAGCTGGGGGTGGGGTTGGGGGTTATATGAAGTGCAGAAGACACAGAAACCAGCAGCAGCTGGATCATAATTCTGGAGATAAATCACTCAAGGGATGAAAAGTCTCCCACTTCTTGCCTAGGCTTAACAGGAAAATGGGGAGAAATGCACCAATTGTGTTCAGATTCATCTGTAGATCAGGAGTGATGGAGAAATGACTGCAGCGATACTGGTTACATTGAATTAACATAGATCTTTTTATCCCCAAGAAGTTTGATGGATTTGGAAAGCCCAGGTCAGACGTCTTGGAGCAAATGAATCATGGGGAGGGAGACAGTAAAACACCTCTCCTAAAGTGGATAAAGATTACAAGCCCTCATAAACCAGAGTTTGAGAAAATCTTTTTGGCCCCTTGGGTCTCTGTAGCCATCATCCAACCATGTTTTTGGAAGTAGGGATTTATTGGATGGCAATTCAGCTCTGTTGGTCAGCTTGTCTACTCCAGGCAGTGCAGAATCATTGTCTGAATGAAGTCTGCAAATTCTGAGCTGGCGGGGGAGATCCAAAACAGATTCCTGTGGACATTTGTTTTTTTCATTTGAAGCCCCTTTATTTCCTTGTAATTGTATCTGATGAGAGGAAATACAGAAGTAAATAGAGCGGAAGCCGATCTGAACCTTTGCTGGCAGGCTTATTGTTTACTGACTCATAGGCTACCTGTCCTGGGACAAATATGATTATGGAGTGATTATCCTGTGTTCCCCAGTGAAAGAAAAAGATCCACAGATATATTATGTCTGCTGTTCTTTTTTTTTTTTAACATTTTATTTTTTTAATGTTTTTTTTTCTTTTTAATTTTATTTTTGAGAGAGAGAGAGAGACAGCATGAGCAGGGGAGGGTCAGAGACAGAGGGAGATACAGAATCCAAAGACAGGCTTCAGGCTCTGAGCTGTCAGCACAGAGCCTGACGCGGGGCTTGAACCAACGAACTGTGAGATCATGACCTGAGCCTAAGTTGGAAGCGTAACTGACTGAGCCACCCAGGTGCCCCTATGTTCTGCTGTTTCAATGTACAAAGTTGACAAAGGCTGTGTAAGGCAATCCTGGTTACAGCATTAGGAAAGGGGCAGGACAACTGTACATGTTTCACTAAGAATTCAATGATCATTTTATCTTACGCACCAGTCTCCCTCAAAATTTAATTGGCAAGTGGAGCACCTGGAGATCTTGTCAAGTATAGATTCTGATTCTGAAGGTATGGGGTAGGGCCTAAAGTATTCTGCATTTCTTCTTTTTTATCATTAAGGATAATGATCATTATCATTTTTTTTAAATTTTAATAACTTTATTGAGGTACAAATTGAAATATAAATTGTGACCATCACAAACAAGTTGATTAATATATCTATCGCCCTATCATTTTCTTTTCTCTGTGTGTGTGTGTGTGTGTGATGAGAAGACTTAATTTAAGATCTGCCCTCTTAGCAAATTTCAAGTATATAACACAGTATTGTTAACTATAGTCACCATGCTGTCTATAAGCTCTCCAGAACTTACTCTTTGACCATCACCCCATTACTCTCTCTCCCAGCCCCAGTCCCTGGCAATGACCTTTCTATTCACTTTTTATGAATTTTACTATTTTAGAGTCCACATATAAGTGAGATCATACATATAGCATTTGTTCTAAGTCCAACTTATTTCACTTAGCATAAGGTTTATCCATGTTGTTGCAAATGGCTGAATCTCTTTTTTTCTAATTTTGTTTCTTTATTTTGAGAGAGAGTGCATAAGTGCTAGTGAGGGAGGGGCAGAGTGAAAGGGAGAGAGGGAAGCCCAAGCAGGTTCCACAGTGTCAGCACAGAGCCTGACACGGGGCTTGATCCCATGAACACTGAGATTGTGACCTGAGCTAAAATCAAAAGTCAGATACTTAACCAACTGAGCCACCGAGGCGCCCCTGGATTTCCTTCTTTTTAAAGCCAGGATAACATTCCATTTGTGTTTCTGTGTGTGTGTGTGTGTGTGTGTGTGTGTCTGTGTGTCTGTGTAGACAGAAAGGGGAGGTAGGAGTCAGGGGTGGGCAGAGAGAGAGGTAGAGGAGGAAAAAATGACAGCACAAATGGCAAAATGTTAACAGTCCTTGACCTTAATGATGTGTCTACATCATCCTGTCTTCACCCCATCATCCACTGACAGATATCTTGGTTGTTCCCATGTCTTGGCTGTGGTGACTGGTCTGCAATAAATGATGCTATGGATTCACAGACCCATCTTGTGTACCGAGGTTCTAGTGGACAGTATCTGGGACACGATTCAAGTACAAGGGGCTGCGTGAATGTGTTCTCTTTCTCTGCCAAGTCCTTTGGTTTCCCCAATTTTATTATGAACATGAAATATACACAAAAGTTGGAAGAATTATACAGTCAACCTGTATAGAGTCAAGAACCATTAGCACTTTGCCATATTTGCTCATTCCTTTCTCCTTTCTGACATTCTCTATCCCCCTCCTCTTTATATATATTCCCCAAACCACATAAAGCTGTAGATATCATGACAGTTCACTCATAAATATTTCATCATGCATTTGCTAAGAGAATAACTTCAGTGTAATTATTCCACTTGAAAGAATAAACAAGAATCCTGAGTCCGTAACATTTTTACTAGCCAGTCCATTTTCAAATGTCCCCAGTTGTTTCCAATGTGCCTCTTATAATTACTTTGTAGAAACCAATGATCCAATCAAGGCTCCATCATTGCCTTTGCTGAAAACCAGTCCCTCAACTTTCTTGGGTTTTTTGTTTGTTTGCCTGTTTTTACTTTTTGTGACATTGACTTTTTTAAAGTTCACACTGTCTTTGAGAACGTCTCATAGTCTAGGTTTACCTAACTTTCTCTATGGTGCGACTGAATTTTGACTTTAAATGAAAATTACACCTAGACATTTGAAGGATTCGTTTAAGTTAAACATTTTTAACTAGTCAAGCATTTTTGGGAAGTATGTCTCAGAGGTGCTGTATACTTCAGATTCCCTTCCATCAAGAAACTCATAAAGTCAGGTTACCCCACTGTTTGTGATGTTAACTTTGTTCGTTTGGTTGCAGTAATAGCCCAGATTTTATTTTAACCCAGTCTCTATTTTAAATTATTTTTAATGCTTATTTATTTTTGAGAGAGAGAGAGATAAAGACAGAGCACAAGTGGGGGAGAGGAAGAAAAAGACAGAGACACAGAATCTGAAGCAGGCTCCAGGTTCCGAACAGTGAGCATAGAGCCCAACATGGGGCTTGAACCCACGAACTGCAAGTTCATGACTTGAACCAAAGTCAGACGCTTAACAGACTGACCCACTGAGGTGCCCCCAGATGTTTCTATTTTAAAAGTGCATTTTTGGGGTGTCTGGGTGGCTCAGTCAGTTAAGTGTATAACTTCGGCTCAAGTCATGATCTCACCACTCATGGGTTCAAACCCCACATTGGGCTCTGTGCTGACAGCTCAGAGCCTGGAGCCTGCTTTGGATTCTGTGTCCCCCCTCTCTGCCCCTTCCCCACTCACACTCTCTCTCAAAAATGAATAAATGTTAAAAAAATTTTTTTGAAATAAGTAAATAAATAAAAGTGCATTTTTTTCTCTTGCATTGTGCAGTTATTAATCTGTGAGATGACATTTTAGCCATTTGTGAATATCCTACTTCTAAACATTGCATCCAATGGCATTAGCACTGATTCCTGAGGCTTACCTGAACCAGTGAATCATTTATTTAATTGGGGACTTTAAAATAGTGATTTCCTAATTCTCTCATTCATTCTGCATTTACTACCTAGCTCGTCCTTCCCTCTTCCCTACCCTACAGCCCCATCAGGATGGAATTTTGTGTGTTTAATGCATTGTATTTGACCAAAGGCATTATTGTTTCTGATGTTCACATTGTCCCAAATTTGCCCAGTGAGAACGCCTTCCAACTAACTTTCTTATCTCTTAGACATAATCTCATTAATCTTTGAGAGCTCCCTTTTTTTTTTTTTTTTTTTTTTTTGCACAAAATGTCCTAGGCCCACATTTTTCTTTCCCAGCCATACTGGAATCAGCCGTGTCTGCAAGGAGCCTTGGTTACATCTAATGGAGAATGACATTTAAAACCAAAATGTAGACACTATGTATGCACATTGCTATTCAAGGGTCATTGTTTCCAAATATGTTCAGTGATACAGGATGGAACTGTGTGCTTTTTATAATTTAAATTTCAATTACACGAATTTTTTATTTTATATTTTATTTTCTTATAAAAACTTAAATATATTTATTTATTTGCTTTATCCTACATGTTTTAAAGTTTGAAAATTATAATTGTTACTGTGAACCATAAACTACTAATAAAGTTTAAGATTTCTTTGCAGTCCTTTTTTCTTAAAATATATTCTCCTAAAAGTGGTCAGAAGTTACTTGCAATAATTATTTTCCCTATCAATTTGACATAGATTTGTCGTTTTGTATCTGTGTTTATTTTTGTTGAGTTTTTGAATCTGTGAAATGTGTGTGGTTTATATGTAAGTGGTGAATCATTTATCTGTAAAATGTTTACGTCTCGTCCTTTTTCCTGTTATGTTTTTGGACTTTTTCTTATAATTAGTATTGCTATATGGATATCAGACAATGTAGAGTTTGTGGCAAAAGAAAAACAGAAATTAAAAAAGGGTCTGTCTTAATGGCAGTACATCCATTTTACCTTGGAAAATATGACAACTCTAAATTTACATTCATATAACAATACAGCCTATGACAGCTCAGAGCCTGGAGCCTGTCTTCGGAATCTGTGTCTCCCTCTCTCTGTGACCCTCCCCTACTCATGCTGTCTCTCTCTCTCTCTCAAAAATAAATTAAAACATTAAAAAAAACAACAACAATACAGCCTAAAAGGCAAAAGAACTGGCTGAAGTGGACACACTCACAGTACGAGTGATTCTAACACACGTGTGTCTGTAAGTGACAGAGTAAGAGAAAAGAGTCTCAAAACTGTAAAAGGTTTAAATATTAGTACTGACAAACATGACCTGATTGCCATCTATAAAACACTACATCCAGACAACTGTAGACTGCACGTGTTTATATGAAGTGGGGGATGGGGCAGTTCTAAACAAAATTACACACAAGACTCTTCTCATAAAGTACAAGATGACTAAAATAAACACATATAATTTTAGACACACATGGAGACATCATAAAACTACATGAAAAAGAAGGAGAGACATAGGATTCAGTATGATGGCTACCTAACATACAAGGAGAAGGGAAGGTTGGACAGAGAAGCCACAAAGTTAGATGAAGAGACAAGGTCCTAGCTCTTATTTTAGATAGTAGTTTGATAAATGCTTTTTATATTGAATAACAAACCAAACAAAGAAATGTGAGCTGGCGGTAGGTCATGAACCAACACTATGCCTAGTCTATTTTTATGCATCCAGGATCTAGACCAAACCAACAGAAAAGAAATAAAATAAACTTCCAACCCGCGAAAGCTAATAAAGGACCAATATCCAAAGGAAGGAGAAAAAGGGAGATTAATTAAGAGAAAAGGAGACATTAATGAAATAAAATAATAACAATGAAAAGAGTAGAAATGATCGATGGGAAAGAAAAGTTTGTTCTTTGAAGAGATCAATAACAGAGAGAACGTTCTAGAGAATATGATCCAAAAAAATGAGAAAGTGTCAATACTGTGCCAGGATATGTATTACATTTGCAATAAATCAGAATTCGTCTTACAAAAAGATTATTCAAACATTCCGGTCAAATGAGCACAAGGGCAGAGAAAAAAGAAAGCAAAAAAAAAAACAAAAACAAAAACAAAAAGGTTTTTTTTGAGTCAATTATCATATTTCTAGCTCCATTGCTCAATAGCTACTTATTAAGGGATTTCTAAACATTTTGCATATCTTTACATGCATACTGTTCTTCACACCTTGTTTTTATTTTATTTTTTTCTTTCATAGTTTATTGTCAAGTTGGTTTCCATATAACACCCAGTGCTCATCCCAACAGATGCCCTCCTCCATGCCTATCACCCCCCTTTCCTTCCACCCCACCCCCATCAGCCCTCAGTTTGTTCTCAATATTCGAGTCTCTCATGGTTTGCTTCCCTCCCTCTCCCCAACTATTTTTCCCCTTCTCCTCCCCCATGGTCCTCTGTTAAGTTTCTCCTGGTCCACTTATAAGTGCAAACATACGGTATCTGTCTTTCTCTGCCTGACTTATTTTACTCTGCATAACACTGTCGAGTTCCATCCACGTTCCTGCAAATGGCCAGATTTCATTCTTTCTCATTGCCACGCAGTATTCCATTGTATAGATAAACCACATCTTTTTGATCCCTTCGTCAACTGATGGACATTTAGGCTCTTTCCATGATTTGGCTATTGTTGGGTTTTTAAATTTTTTAATGTTTATTTATTTTGAGAGAGAGAGAGAAACAGAGTGCGAGCAGGGGAGAAGCAGAGAGAGAGAGGGAGACCCAGAATCCAAAGCAGGCTCAAGGCTCCCAGCTGTCAGCACAGAGCCTGATTCGGGACTCAAACTCATGAATCATGAGATCATGACCTGAGCTGAAGTTGGACACTTAAGCGACTGAGCCACCCAGGCGCCTCTACACCTTGTTTTTTAAATCTACCTTTATGCCACTGTGGTAACTCAAGAGACCATGGGCCTACTCTGAGTCCCTGACACTTGGTTTGTATGTAGATGGAACGAGGGGAAGAAGTTTGGGGATTTATCAGAGGAATTCCAAGTACTCCTTGTAGCTACGTTTCCTCTTACTTATTTATAATGCAAACAAGAAGTTAAACTCATAATTGTTTTAACTCTGCTCATTAAAATATGCTATTAAAAATCATCTTAATGAATAGATATTACTGTCTGGCGATGACTGCTCTGACCCCCTGTCTAACAGGCTCCATTTATGTCTTGTTTGATGAAAGTTCTCTGCATCTGCAAAGCAAAAGGGCAAACTGATTTATGAACAAGACTTATTGTCGCAGAGGCAGATTTGTATAATGAGAAATATATTAAATTTAATGAAGGGAGAGCATGCCTACCAAGGCAGCAAGTCTGCGTTGTGATTAAGTGATTCAATATCCCTCAATGGATTAATTTAGACAATGCACCGGGGTATGTAGCCACTGCCAGACCTTTTGCTCTAATGACAAACGTTAAGCAATGCTGCATAGTTGCGCATATGTATTGGGTTTTTAAGGTGTGATGACAAAGTAAGGTGTCACCCTCAGACCTCTACATTAACAAGATGAATCCTAAAGATGCATATGTGCTACAGATAGAGAACCAGGAAGATCTATCAACAATGTCATCTTTTAATCTCTGCTTACAGTAAAACATTTACTATAAAATAGACACACTCTTTTTCCTTTTCCACCAAGACCAGCTTACTGTATCCGACAAACACTGAATGCAAGCCACATTAATTTCCTCTCTGGACCCCAGCAGGGCCCAAGTCAGACACAGGACGATCAATCACGGGCTGTGGTTTCCAAATAGGAGAATGCCAGCTATTATTTAATTGTCTCCATTTACACACCCTATACAATAAGTGATGTCATTTACGAGATTGGAAAGCAACAGCGAACTTGTCAGCACGCAGCAGTCACCTTTCTAGAGTCTGGAACAAGGCCAGTTTCCAGTTGTGACTACATAAAGCAAAACCCTGTAACCTTCAGTTAGAGCGAGCGCAAGGGGCGTTGCGTTCTGCATTAAAAATAGCATGATTCCAACACAATGCTCTGGGGATACACAAGCAGGCTCAATCCACTTCGTACAGAGGAAAATGAGCCATCTTGGGCCCTCAGTGCCATGTGGAAAAAATATTCGGCGCTCTCAGGGTCTGCAGGTAATGGATTCAAAATTCTAGCATTTTCTCCACCCCTTTCTTTTCCTCTAAGAGAAAAATATCTCAGGAGTACTGGCACCAGAATGAAGAAACTGGAAAAAAAAAATAGCCACTTACTGGGTGTCCAGCAGCCTTAATAAGGAGAAGTAGAATTTCCACTGCCTTGGGCATCCATTCCAATGACTCAAGGACAGAGAGGAATCTAACAAGTCAGGGTTCCTCTCTTTATAATAACTGAAGAAAGAAAGAAAATGTGACTTCTACATGAGGCAGGTGGTGGGGGAAAAAAAAAGCTGTCACACACACCAAAAATAAAGGCGAAGAGAAGGTTTCAGCTTCTGTTTTTGGATTCCCCCAGACTACTAGATTCTTAGAGGCCTAATGAAACCATCTGAGGTATGTGATGGGAAGAATATAAACAACTTAGATCTGGGGATAAGCAAACTGAGATTGGAGTCTTGTCCTGTCACATACTATCTGTGTGACCCCAGTGGTGTGCTCTAGTCCTTAAGGAATTGTTATTCCTAATCATTTCATCATATCTGAATTACTTACACTAATGTGATTTTTTTTTTAAAACACATCTATCTATTAATAATTCCTCAGTGAGCTTTAAAGAGGGTGACTCCTTGTACAAAAGAAGCCTTTTTGATGAGGAATGTGGTGCGGGAGGACACTCAAATGAGGAAACAGAAGCAGCCACAGAGATCAATTGCCCTGCGTAAGCAAGATGTAATGGCCTGAGAAGCCTTGAGGAAGACCGTGAAAAGCATGCACCGAAACCGCAGTGACTCCAAGGGGAGTCTGCTGTGGAAAGAGAAAGACACTTTTCAAAGAGGCAACTGGTGGCCGGGTTACACCATGACTAGCCCGGCGTAGGGTTGTCAATAAAGGAGTTTCAGAAACACAAGGCCAATAGAATAACCCTCAGGTATTAGGTGATGCCCATTATGTGATGCCTGGGGTCATGATTCTTCTTAGAGGCCAGACTCCTTATCCAGAAAGGCTACCGTTCCTGAGAAGATATGTGTTGATACAAATAGAAATTTTCATATTTTTCCAAGTCACATTCATTTCTATTCAATCCAAGAAATAGCAAGTTCACTTCCAGATGCTACTGAAAGCAAGTCCAGGTGCTAGTGGCTCACACACAACAATGCTAGGAGGTTGGGCCCAGGGACTCCGTAAGACCTTCCTTGGTAATCAGATAGAGCTACTAACACTTAGGCTTTAAGTAGCACTTACTATGGGGGTCCCTGGGGGCTTCAGTCTGTTGAACATCTGACTCTTGATTTTGGCTCAGGTCATGATCCCAGGGACATGGGATGACGCCCCACATTGGGGTCTTCACTAGCATGGAGCCTGTTTAAGATTCTCTCTCCTTCTGCCTCACTCCCCCACTGGAGTTCTTTGAAGAGGTAAATAAATACCACCTACTATGTACTCAACAAGATTCTACACACTTTACTCATTTATTCTTTACCACAAACTTAAGAAGTAGACAGCGATGTTACCCATCTTCCAGGTGAAGAAACTCAGGTATGTAAAGATTAGATAATCTTCCCAGAGACTCACACTATTTGGTGGAAGCGGGTTCAGTCTGAGCAGTTGGGATTCCAAGGCTATTCTCTTAGATACTAGAGTCTATTGCTTTTCGATATCTATATTAATACAGATAGAATATGAAGTAGGGAAAAGCGTAGGTTCAGATAGCTACATATATAGAATAAAACTTAAAGAAGTACAGATACAGGAGCAAATATTGATATAAACATGGATAGGGGTCCAGAAATATAGGTGCAGATCTTCATGGACCACCAGAGAAAATATATCTATACAAGTCAGCAAATAAAAAGAACTGGGGTAAATGGATCCTGAGATGGACTGAAAGTTACCATGTGTTCATTCATTCCAGCAGCGTGGTCTTACGTTTGAGACTTTGTTTTCATGTTTGTACATATGAACACCAAAAAAAGAGGGTTTTTTTTTAGGATATAATATCTAATAAGATATGATTATATCTGGAAATGGTAGAGTTTGGAGATAAGAGAATTAGGGAAGTTTCTGCTTCTGACCACAATGCAGTAATTATTGCCAGACATTCTCTGTTGTCATAAGCAACTAGAAAATTGGACAAAATGCATGAAACAAGAGTTTTAAATGTGGGACAAGGGCACAGAATGGTGAACCCTAGAGAACAAAAGCAAACAGGGTCAGTTTTAGAATCACCCACTTTGTCCCAGGAGGCACATACCAGCATAACCCAGGGAAAAAAAGCTTGGCCAGAACACGGCAATCTCATGCAAGTGAATAAAACAGAGATGTATTCATTCGGGCTTCATAGCTAAAGTCAGATGCTTAACCAAATGAGCCAGTTAGGTGTCCCTTAGGTTTATTTATTTTGAGAGAGAGAAAGTGCAAGTGGGGTAGGGGAAAAGAGAGAAGGGAGAGAGAGAATCCCAAGCAGGCTCCATGCTATCAGCACAGAGACCAATTCAGAGCTTGAACTCACAAACCGTGAGATCATGACCTGAGGTGAAATCAAGAATTGGATCCAGGCACCTCATGAGCTTTAAAATCACTGTTAGAAATATAATTAAGGATAGAGAGAAAAACATGAACATAAGGAGAAAAAAATACATTTTCAAATGGAATTTCTATAGCTGAAAAATACAAGAAGGTGAAAATTTTATCTGAATGAGACTTAAAGCAGATTAGAGACTGGAAAAGAAACAATCAAGAAAACTAAAGATATATCAATAAAACCTATCAAACCTATGAAGGAAAAAAAGTACAAAATGAAACACACACACAAGTGAACTATATAAGAATGGCTATATTAAGTGAATTACATGTATGTAATGAAAGATGAGAGAGAGTGGCAGAGACAGAGATAAATAAAGAAATAGAAATAAATAAAGAAAAGATACGTTTTCCAAATTTGAGGAAGTTATCTTTGATGAAAACTTTCCCTGAAGTTCAACATACCCCAAGCAAGATAAACACGAGGAAACCCATACATAAAAGACACATCAAAATCAAGTGACTAAAAAGCAATAAAAAAGAGAAAAATCTTAATATCAGCTGGAAAAAATAAATAAATAGAAGGGAACCAAAATAAGAAATACCACTGAGCTCCTGTTAGGAAAAAAATGCAAGCCAAAAGAAAATGGGGCACACAATATACGTAGAAACAAATGTCTGAGAGTAATAGCCCTGAAGCCTCATCAATGGGAATTCCATATAAACTCCATGGGATACTAAAAAGACTGTGATTTATGATCTTTATGTTATGTAAATTATATTATTTATAGTCTACTTTTCTTATTTATATAATAATGGAACATGAAACATAAAAAGGAATAGCTACTATTATATACAACACATAAAATATCAAAAACACTATACTGAGCAAATGAAGCCAACACAAAAACGCATACACTGTACGCAATTCTAAACTAATTTATAGTAACAGAAAACAAATCAGGGTTTGCCCAGGGTGGAGACTAGCACAGGGATTAATTGTGGGGTAGCCCTAGGGAACACTGTGGAGCAACGCAAATGTTCTGTATCGATTTGCGTGGCAGTTGCACGGATGTACATATTTGTCAAAATTCATCACGCACCTGGATTCTTAAAACTGGGTCGTTCTGTTGTATGTGAATTATAACTCCATAAAGTTTTTTTTTCCAAGTTCCTAGAAGATCTTTCACTGCCTTCCTACACACCCCTTCCATTTTTTCAGCAAGGGGGGCTGTAGACCAGAGAGATTAAACGGCTTATCTAGTGTCACATTGCCGGGTTAGGCACAGCTGGAGTGGTCTTTAAAATCTTAATATAGAGCCCACTGCTTTTCACAGCCAAGCGTAGAACAAGAGAAAAAAGAAAACAAAATGGATTAATTATCCTGGAAAATAAATTTATCACTAAAGGGGAAAAAAAGTTTTGTGTTCTGTTTGTTGGGGCTGCAGAAATAACTTTGGGGTCGGGGAGTGGTCAAAGGGATGAAGAGGGCTGTTAGACCAATCGGGTCCAAACTGTCTTCACCAATTAATTCCTCGTGTGGACCCTTCTCCCCTGAGTCCTGAAAAGACCCCGTACAAAGTATTCTTTCTACTGACAGATGGCCTTTACGCCCAGGGTCATTTATTTTATTACACGAGCTGAGTACAATATGTTGATGTTTTCAACTTTCTTTAAAATGATTCAGCAAAATCAAATAATACGCATACATTTACACAGCTCTCTCTACATATGTGTGGGGAGGTAGGGATAAAAAAAAAGACATTTGAAAAGTTTTATTTTATTATTTTTTTAATATTTTTATTTATTTCTAGGAGAGAGAGAGAGACAACGTGAGCAGGGGAGGGTCAGAGAGAGAGGGAGATACTGAATCTGAAGCAGGCNGAAAAGTTTTAAATAAAATATTGGAAGTGGCCAGGGTCAGAGCAGGAAGAGAAGAACCAGCAGAAAGGAAGTTATTCATCAGAGTCCCAAGCTCATTGCAGAAGAAGGAAGGAGAAGGGGGTAGAAAGAGTTTGACGTGAAGGGTGGAGAGCGGAAAAGGGGCGGGGGTGGAGAGGAGAAGTTAGGAAGGAAACCATGTATGCAAGAGCATACATCTTGCAGAACTGCAAAGTTGTCATTCTTGTAAGCGTCCGTGGGGCACACACTATTCTTCCTATACTTTGTGGACGCAGACACCCTGTGATTAGATAAAATGTTCTGTTTTCCTGGAGGTATTATGTCTGTCCCCCTTAACTGCAGAACCACTGAGGGCTCTTCTTGGAGGCAATTAAAGAGAGGCTTTGGGGGTGCCTGGGTGGCTCAGTCAGTTAAGCGTCTGACTTCAGCTCAGGTCATGATCTCACAGTTCATGGGTTCAAGCCCCTTGTCGGGCTCTGTACTGACAGCCAGCTCAGAGCCTGGAGCCTGTTACAGATTCTGTGTCTCCCTCCCTCTCTGACCCCCCCTACTCATGCTGTCTCTCTCTCTCTTTCAGAAATAAATAAAACATGAAAAAAATTTTTTTAAATAAATAAAGAGAGGCTTTGTTGCCTTCCCAGGTAGCTTTAGAAAATGTTCAGCTCCCCAACTTAGGTAAGTGTACCCCTTTTTGATGTCTTCAGCTATGGGAAGCCCCAGCACTAATGTGAGAGCCAGGACCTTATACATCACTGCTGATGTCTGTCCGTCCCTCTCAGAGTGTGTGTGGGGGGAGGGCGGACGGCCCATCACCACCTTCCCCGCCTCTCCACCCCAACTGGCCCTGTCCCAGCCCAGACCCCTTCCCGGGGAAACAGAATGAAACAAAAGAAAAGCCCACTTAAACAACAGGGCTGTCCAGGGAGAGTCTGGAAAAGGAAGGCTAGAGAGGCCAAACATTGATAAACTTAATTAAATTTCTAATGAAAACAGAGACAGCCTGTAGTGATTATTCTCTGTAACTGAGACTAATACTCCAATTAGGCTAATTCATCCCCTGATGCTCTAAACATAGTTATAGGCTCTGTCCATATTTCTTCCCTCTTGTCAACAATACGTATCCATCACTTTCACAGCTCTGGTTTCAGTATAAAAGTGAGGGCCCCCTGTCTTCTCTGAGCGGTTTGCGTATGGCTGAGGTCGGCCTGTGCCTTGGTGAGGGCAGAGGTTCATTTTCTTTTCCGTCGCTTTTCTACAATGACAGAACTTCTCTGCTGCTCCCAAAGCCCCATTTCAGATACCCTTAATCTTGTTTTCTTTCTCACCACCAAGCTAATCCTCCTCCAAAATTTAAAAACAAAACTAAAATGGGGCACAGAAATGGTTTCATTCTTTCTACTGCCTTTAAGTGAAGATGAACAGCTATGAGCCACAGCTGGTTACTGACACAGTATAGCCAAGTGTACTATTCATCCCTGTCCTCACAGATCACCCAACTGGGAGCCACCAAACAGCACCCAGTGAGGGGTACCTGAGTGGCTCAGTCGGTTAACCACTGGACTTCAGCTCAGGTCATGATCTCGCAGTTTGTGGGTTCGAGCCCCCCATCAGGCTCTGTGCTGACAGCTCAGAGCCTGGAGCCTGCTGCAGATTCTGTGTCTCCCTCTCTGTCTGCCCCTCCCCTGCTCATGCACTGTCTCTCTCTGTCTCTCAATAATAAATAAACGTTAAAAAAAATTTCTTTTAAAGAACACAGTGAGCCACAGCCTGATGGTGGGGGCCAGGCGGCCTGAGCCCACATCCCAGTTCCTCCCCGTGTGGCCAGGAGAAGTTGTTCAATATTTCAGAGCCCAGATTTCTTCATGTGTAAAATGAAAATAAGAACTTTTTTAGGTTCTGTTGGATGGTTGAAAGAGACAAAATAACAACTTCTTGTAGCTTATTAGATGTCAAGGATACTGAAAAGCACTTTACATATATTATTTCATTTAATTCTCTTAAGACCTCTTTGAGAAAAGGGAATCATGGCTTACAGAAAGCGAATACCTAGCCCAAGTTCACTGGCAGAGCCAAGATAAGAACCCAAGTCTATCCAATTCCTGAGATCCCTCTCGCCCTGAACACCACCTTACAGGTCCATTTCATTACAGGAAAGGCCAAAACCGCAGGCAATCTTTAAAAGCAGTTTCATTACCTTCAATTAAATACGTTTACTTGAACTAATCATTTTTAAGTTGACAAACAGGAATCTTCCTCCATATGCTTTAATGAGAACATAAAAGTCATTTGTAATGAGCACATTGTTTATATGTCAAAGGTATTATGAAGTGCTTGAAAATAGTTTGTTTTCTTAATTAGATTAAACAGGCTTCCTGCAATCTTCCTTACTTTATTGATTTACTTAATGAACCTTTTTTTTTCATAGATAGGACAAATGTAAATTTCAGCTTGGCCTGGGAACAAATTATCTTAAATTCTGAATCAGTGGGGCCTTAATTAATGAGGCTTTACTCTATATCACCAGTGAGGCACAAAGATTTATTACGTTAAAATAGTCATAATGAGAACAATTCTCCACATGCAGTAGAGGAAGATGGCCTCGCTTAGGTCGCTAGAGAAAGAACCGCTTTCCTTATGCCTCCACCCAGGTTACCTGAGGTGGCTGCCGAATTGTCACAGAAGGGGTTAGGTCAGATGCGAAATGCAGGAGACAGGAATCGAAGGAAACATGCAATAAGGAAGGCCATTCGAGAAGGATGGGTTGAAGGCAGAGCCAGTACCAGGAGTATAATTGGGTACAGCCTGGGCATCAGTGGCTCTGGTCACAGATTAACCACTCAAGTAAGGCAAAAAGTGTTGGCAGGTCAGATCAGCATGCAGTTAGAAGCCCAACAGCAAGGCAAACAATAAAATCATTGAGATTTTAGGGAGTAACTAAAGGGGTGTCAGTAAAGCTATAGTAAAGGGGTAGAAATGTGAAGATGGAAATGTGAGACTAATCCAGTTACGGTGGCTCTCCAGAGCGGCAAGCTGGGCCTTCTGTGGTTCCAAACTAACCCCACTGGGCAGCATCACCTTCTGGGGAACCGTAGAGACACCCAGAGCAGATCCAAATGAGGTAGACACCCAGGATGTCAGCCACTCACTTCTTCTCACCTCTAGGACATTGTCTAAGGGCTAAGTTAGACCTTGCCCCAGGATACTGGCAGTAAGGGCCATCAGTCTAGTTGCTCAGAGAAAGAAAAAGCTACATAAAAGGATAGACATTAATAATATGAACCATTCATTGACTGTCTTCTTTGTGCCTGGTAGTGTGCTAAGTATTTTACAAGCATTATTTAATCCTTATGATCACCCAAACATGTAAGTACCAATAAGCCATTTTACACAGATGGTGAAGTTTAGAAATTTCAAATTACTCTCCTGAGGCCTTGCTACCAGCAAGCCAGAATGGGTCTGAATGGAGGCTGATACCAGAGCCCAAGAGAAACAACACAGCAATGGGCTGTTGAGGAGAGAGAAGGAATCTGAAAGTCAAAGACCTTCAACCACAGTTGCAGAGCCAGTGAATAACCGCAAGCAGGCACAGCCAACCTCGAGAATGCAGAGCATCAAGGGAAGACTTATGTGGTCCTTGGATGACTATGGCATCAGATTCACAAACGGCCAGCCACTGGTGTGACCTGAAGTTAAAGATGTGACCTAATCTGACAAAGGGTTATTTATCTCAAGGTAGGACCCTGTGTCCCAATGAAGACAGACCTAGCCACTGTGCTAAAGCACAGAAGTGATACCTCTGTCCAATTTATCTTGCAAATGGCAACGGGACAAATGGGATTATGGGGAAATCCCAATAGGTGGCGCCAGAGAGCCTCTTTCTACCTCCATGAGTCATCACCACAATTACGTAAAACATCACCACCCTTTGGCGTAATAAAATGCTTTACGGGAGACAGATGAGTGGTGGGAGAAAACTTAAGTGCCAGTGTCGCTCAGGCCTAGGCTCTAATCTTCTGTTCTGCCCATACTCGTCCACTAGGCGAGGTTTGACAAGCAGGTTCACCTCTTAAAGCTCCAAGCTCCACTTTAAAATAGTGATACCAAAAATAGTAGTTGACTTCATAAAGTTGTCCTGAGGATTAAAATAAATCATCTATACAAAACGCTTAGCCAAGAGCCTGGTACACGGTGCTCATAAATGCTGGCCATAACAATTATTTATGCTTTTAAAAACCTTTCACATTCACAGTTTCATCTGAATTGGGGAAATCTGGTAGCAGGCTCAGCATACAAATATGAAGGCACATTTGTATATTATACAAATATAAGCCATCAAAATTTTCTTGGCTGAGTCTCTGTTCCGTTTTTTCAGTAAGCGGTATTTCCAAATGGAACTGGCAAGCCAGGAAATAGCATGCCAGTGGCCATTTTCTGCTTCCTCTGCCCAGGTGGAAAAGGGCAACAGTGAGGGCATTATTCATTGAACTTTAAAGTTTTTTAACAACCAACACAATAACCTTATGTTCCAAGTGGTCCCCTAGCATAGATGCTGAGTGAACACAAGGGAACAAGCCCAAGTTGGCCTTCAGGAATTCTGAGTCCTTACCTTCTCAGTACTTACAACTTAGCAGAATTTAGAACAGGTCCCTGAGGCTTGTCAGGTGACACAAATAAATGACTTACATTGTTGCTATTTTAAGGGAAACCATGTCCTGTCTCCCCAACCTATTGTAAACTCCTTGAGGACTAACACTTTGACTTTATACGCTCTTCACTATCCCTCGAGCATCTAGAATGGCGTTGAATGCATTAAAAAGTGCACCGCAAATATGTATTGATTCATTAACAGAGGGACTCAATATTCAGAAAATTAATGCAGTTTCAATGAGGTGGAAGGCATCTATGAACTCTTCGTTTATCCATCCCTAATAGCTCCAGGTAATAGGTGTGCATAATTAAGAACTTTAGGGGAATAAGGAGGAATAATTGGGGTTCCTTCCCAGTGCCAAGCCATTTGCACTAGAGAATAACATTCTGCCAAAGATGGCTTGCCAACATGGCGCTCGGGCCCTCTGGGCCTGGAGCACTCAGGTGCTGACTCAAGCACTGGGATTTCTCTGCAACTCAGAGCAACCACCATCCTGGCTCACAAGACAGAAAGTGGTATCCTTAATGCTGACTGAAAAACCAGCTCCAGGAATCTCTCTCAGTATGAGCTCTGACTAACATAATCAGTAACTCAAAAAGCAATAAAATCCCTTTGCCAGGATACGGGGTTAGGACTGCTGGCTGCAGTATGGAAGACTAGGTGGGCATTGGGGACCCCCTCCACGTCCAACACGACAATTGTATGATTTCTCACTTACCCTGGACTACAGGAGAGAGCCTGGCACCAAAAACAAAGTATCAAATAAAATTAAGCACCTGAGAGTTGAAATTTTTAAAAGAGCCATTTGGTAACTTCTGTTATGTGCTTGTTGACAGTGTAAACTTTGCTTGGCAAGTTGAAAAGCTATACCAAACAAACCCTATCTCTCGCAATTAGAAGCACTAAAATAAGCTAATATAATCAATTATGTCTTTTAATTTGCCAGACAGCATTTACAGGGTTTAATTTTCTGCTGCTACACCTTCCAAATTATCTTCAGGTGGTGTTCAGAATCTAATGGGAAGATGTATTGCCGTTGCATTGATATTATCTGTGCCAAGTTCCCCATATACACGCCTCTGCCCGACCAATCCCCTCATACCCCATACCTAGAGGTGAATGTTTGTAGAGAAGAAAACTCATGTGAGTTTCACTTTATTTCTTAATATTTATATGATCCTGTTGTCCCTTTCCTATATAAAAATCAGTTGTTGTAGTAATGACAGAATCGAAATATAGACAGATACTGTCAAAGGAAACATGTGATGCAAAAATGAAAGAAAGAAACAAAGAGAGAGAAAGAAAGAAAGAAAGAAAGAAAGAGAGATGGAGGGAAGGAAGGGAGGGAGGGAGGAAAGAGAAAGAAAGAAAGAAAGAAAGAAAGAAACAAAGAAACAAAGAAACAAAGAAAGAAAAAGAAACAAAGAAACAAAGAAAAGAGAGGGAGGGGGCAGGGAGGGAAGGAGGAAGGGATGGAGGAAGGAAGGAAGGAAGGACAGAAGGAAGGAAAGAAAGAAGCAAGGAAGGAAAGAGTATAATTAGAAGACTGGATCCCTTATCATGGGCTGATATCATTTGGAAAAAAGAGTTTCCTGGTAGAAAAAATTAGATGTAGGACTTCAGTCAGCATAAAGCAGATATTGACCTAGTCGATGTCTTTGAGCAAACCTTCAAAGCACTAATACGAATTAGATTATGGTATCTGAAGTATCATAATAGTTGAGGAGTTAGAGGAGGTACTGTAAGATGTGGATAAGGGACAACTGTTCCCCAAAAAGAACTACTTCCCAACTGATGGACAAGTTCCACAATAATTCTCCCTCTATATATGGAAGGCACTAGAATCCACATATAATGAACAGCAGTGCTTTCCTATGTGTCATCAGAGCTAAGCAACCATGTAAATGTGAAGAGCAGCTATCCTCTCAGAAAACTGCAACCAGATGGAGTCAGAATGACAGAAGTCTCTGGTAACATTAAAAATCTTGGGGCGCCTGGGTGGCTTAGTCAGTTAAGCGTCCGACTTTCGCTTAGGTCATGATCTCGCGGTTCGTGGGTTCGAGCCCCGCGTCGGGCTCTGTGCTGACTGCCAGCTCAGAGCCTGGAGCCTGTTTCAGATTCTGTGCCTCCCTCTCTCTCTGACCCTCCCCTGCTCACGCTGTCTCTCTCTCCTAGAAATAAATAAAACAAAAAAAAAATTAAAAAAAAAAAATCTTAGGGGCACCTGTGTGGTTCAGTCGGTTAAGCGTCCGATTGGCTCAGGTCATGATCTCACAGCTTGTGGGTTCGAGCCCCATGTCAGGCTCTGTGTTGATAGCTTGGAGCCTGGAACCTGCTTCAGATTCTGTCTCCCTCTCTCTGCCTCTCCCTCACTCATGCTCTGTCTCTCTCTCAAAAATAAAATAAAATATTTTAAAAATATCTTAAGCAAAGGAAAGGGTAAGAATTCATCAGTGCTTTTCCAGTTTTCTCCATGGACTGCAAAGGACCCTTATATTTGACATATATAAATATTTCAGTCCACCCAACAGATATTTTATCAAATAAGAAGTACAACCGTCAAAGGTCCATGGCAGCCAGCCTGTATCATCCCCAGAAGATCTTGCATCTGGCTTGTCAGATGGAATTAGTTACCAGAAGGTAGTTTCTTGGCTTTATTTATAATTGACAAAACTTGGAAGCAACCAAGAGGTCCTTTAGTAGGTGAATGAATTATAAAATACTGGTACATCCAGACAATGGAATATTATTCTGTGCTAAAAAGAAGTGAGTTATCAAGCCATGAAAATGGAGGAACTTTAAATGCACATCACTAAGTGAAAAAAGCCAATCTAGAAAGGCTACATGCTGTATGATTCCAACTATATGGCATTCTGGAAAAGGTAAAACTATACACAATAAGAACATCTGTGGATGCCAGGGGTTGAGGATGGGAGAAGAGGTGAAGAGGCAGAGCTCAGAGATTTTTAGGGTGTTGAAAATTCTCTGTGGGATACTATAATCATGGATATATCTCATTACTCATTTGTCAAACCCATGAAATGTACACCACCAAGAATAAGCCTGAAGATACACTATGGACTTGGAGTGGTTAAAATGTGTCAATGCAGGTTCATCAACTGTAACAAACCTACCACTTGGGTCCAGGATGTTCATAATGGAGGAGGCTGTGCACTGACAGGAAGTTCTATGGGGAATCTCTGTACCTTCTCGATTTTCCTGTCAACCTAAAATGGCTCATAAAAGAAAAAAAAAGTCCTTAAAATAAAAAGTTAGGGTGTTAACTTAAATTGTCCAGTGTCCTGACAGCAAAAAGGGAATGTCCTACAGAGCAAACGTCAGAACTCAATTAAAAATAACTGAGGGGCACCTGAGTGGTTCAGTTGGTCAAGCATCTGACTCTTGACTTCCACTCAGGTCATGATCTCATAATTCATGAGATGGAGCCCTGTGTCAGGCTCTGCACTGATCGTGTGGAGCCTGCTTGGGATTTTCTTTCTCTCTCTCAATATACATAAACATTTTTTAAAATTTTTTATTTATTTCAGACAGAGAGAGACAGTGTGAGCAGGGGAAGGTCAGGGAGAGAGGGAGACACAGAATCTGAAGCAGGATCCAGGCTCTGAGCTGGCTGTCAGCACACAGCCCAATGCAGGGCTCGAACCCACAAACCGTGAGATCATGACCTGAGCTGAAGTTGGACGCTTAACTGACTGAGCCACCCAGGCCCCCCTAAATAAACATTTTTTAAATAACTGAAAAGAGAAGGGAGTCTGAAGTTCTGGTGTCATTTTGCCACTTCTAGCCACATGACCTTGGAAAAGTGACTCCAACATTCTGGAGTTTGTCATCATTAAGGGCTCTTCCAATTCTGGATCAATGAGTCAAAGGGATTCTGATCACTGAAAATCTATAGTCCAGTGAAATCAGTCCTTTTTGTTTGTTTGATTGATTAGTGAGAGCCTGAAAATCTATAGTTTCACTGAAATCAGTCTTTTTGTTTGTTTGTTTGATTGGTGAGAGCGCATCTCCCTGAGTCCCATCACCTTCTCAACATACCGATGAAATCAAGTTTCTGAATTAATGGTGTAACACCAGACAGCTACCCCAAAGTCACACTGAAGGAGTTCACAAGAAATCCCAGCATGAAACAAACAGAGAGCAGCTGAAAGCCTCGGGGAGCCTCCTGGATTAGGATGGTTAGTGTAGGAGATGTTTAATGTAAGTTATATATTATATGACATGTATTTAGTGCTCTGGTCTGAATGTTTGTGTTCCTTCAAAATTCATATATTGAAATCCTAACCCTGCAAAATGATATTATCAGGAGGTAGGCTTTGGGAGGTGATTAGGTCATGCAGATAAGCCTTCATGAATGGACTAGTGCTCTTATAGAAGAGACCCCAGAGAGCACTGTCTACCTTTCACATGTGAGAACACAGCAAGAGGGCATCGGCTATGACCTGGGAGGAGAGCTCTTACCAGAATACGGCCAAGCTGGCACCTTGACCTTGAATTTCTCAGCCTTCAAAACTATGAGAAATAAATTTCTTTGGTTTGTTATCTATCCGGTCTATGGTTATCTTGTGATTGCAGCCCAGACTATGGCATATTTTATATATATATTATATATGGCGTATTATATATATTATATATGTAACTTTTAGGGAAAGATAATAGTTATGCTTTTTTATATATGACATATTTTATATATATATAACTTTGGGGGAGGATAATATATATGAAATCTAAAAATTGAGAAAAAATAAAAAAACAATCAGTTGTTCCACCCATAATCACTACTAACATTTTGCTATATATCCATAATCTTTTTGCTATACAGAGATACAGATGTTTTTAACACACACACACACACACACACACACACACACACACTGGAATCTGTTCATTGACTCTTTCCCTTTTCTCCTAATAACATCATAAGCATTTTCCGATAGCTTTAAAAAATTCTTTGAGATCATTATTTTTAATGATCCCACCGCATTCTGGCTGTAGATGTACCATAATTTATTTAACCAACCCCCTATTGTTTGACAGTTAGGTCATTTCTACTGTTTGCTATTATAAAAAAAAATGTTGTGAAAAATATCATCATACATAAATCTTTAGGCACATCTCTGATTATTGCCTTAAGATAAATTCCCAGGCATGGAATTACTGGGTTAAAGGGTAGGAATGTGTTAAGGCCTTTGATACGTATTGCCAAATTACTCTTTGAGAAGCTCGTACATGATTACAGGCCCACCAGCTATACAGAAAACTGACAAAGAATTTTGATAAATGTTTGGTACGGCTAAAGAATACCAGACACATATTAGAGATGAAATGCATTCTTTTCAATGGCGTGAAACACATACTTACCTATCTTATTCTCATAGAGGATTAATTTCAAGTTCTCACAGGGAACTTGGTTGCAGGTACATTATTTTAGTGGGAGGCTTATTTAAAGTGATACTGATGGATTATCAAAAAAGGTGGTCTGAGATAATGTGAGATTCTGAAAGTGTGTTAGTTACCACTTAAGATTTTGTGCCTGGAGTTTTTCCTTCCATGAACATATTTTGCTGTTATAATGAAAATTGATAGAAAAATGTCTTTTAATTTGCTGGTGATATTCCATAGATAAATTTATGGGACTAAATCTAGGCCAGAGAATGAGATCTGCTTTCATGTAAAAAGCCAGGGTCCAAACAATACCTTGCAACTCATTTACTCTCTCAACTGCTACAGACAGCAGAAGTAAGTCCAATGGTCATATTCTCATTTTCCAAGTAGAAAAACTGAAACCCGGAGACGCAAACAGACTTCGTTAAAACCCCAGCAGATCGTGGAATCATCACAGAAGTCCAATTTCTTTATTGTACTATTGCATTGCCAGATTATCCTAGTATACTTTTTTATAAAACTCAGAACCTACACCCTAGCAATACCTGTGTTAGACACACGCAACAGAGAAAGGTCTTTTCCAAGGTGATGGGCAGCTGGCAGTAGCAGATGGCTGGGGGAAGGATGTTCCAGGCAGGGCCTCTGAAGGACAGATGGGTCGCAATGCCCTGAGTCACTCTACCACATGCTCAGGGGTCTACAGGCTCTAGGAGCTTTGAAGAGGTTGTCGCTGTCATATTGGCCTGCAGTTTGCTTTTGTAGAACAACACGGACCCCAAACACCAAGATCAAAGTTATTACAGGCTGGAAATGGGGTGTCTAATTGGAAATGGGCCTGGTTCTCTAGCAAGATCCTAAAACACATAATTCAATTAGAGGTTGATACAACTTTGATCACAGTGTTGCTTTTGCTTAAGTGTACTGCTACCTAGTTCTGCAGGCCAAGAGTTCTAGCTATTTCTCCATGTTCACCTCTAATGGGGTCTCTTCCCAGATTCCCCAGCCAGAAGGAATCTATGCTGCCCCTGGCCTCTCAAAGTCCTTCACCTCCATCTCCCAATATACTTAATATTTGCTGTCCTGTATTAAAATGACTTACACAGGCATCCCATCTTGGCCACAATGAGCTGGGAGTCTAGCTGAGAAGGTGGCTACATCGTTTTGCACACGTGCCCTGTTGTATTTTGTACAACGTGCTGGGGCAGAAATTGTTCAACAAACGCTGATGAAATAACTGAATGAATGAAAATGTATTATGTAGTCACTTCCTACCAATCCTCGGAAGCAGCTCAGATGTTAATTATCGATTCTCTTGAACTTTAAAAAGTTGCCTCACAGGCCAGAGGGGAATTATTATCTCCACATAGCTTTCCTCTAAAATATAAAGCTTAATTAGCCTAGCTGTATTTTTCTGTGTGTTTTTATTTAAAAAGGGACACCAAAGGGAAAGATGAGAAATGATTGATAGCACATTGCACTAATAAATACACCATTCTGGGAAGTTTTCATCACCTGGTTTCAAAACAGCCAAATTTTCAGCAGTATAAATATTAATTAAATTTCCCATACTTGTCCAGGAGGGCCCGTGTGTGATATCTCAGCTTAGAGACAGTCTTGATGGTAAAAATAAAGATACTACCCATGTCAGAATGGTATGCTTCTTTCAGAAACAGCTAATACTATCCACTATTTCTCTTCAATAGGACTAGCCCCTCGGTGGCTTAGCAAAGCTTTATACCTTCTGCAGAAGCCAAAACCTGGGTAGATATCTAGAAAGAGAGTATACAAAGCAGTATTTCATTTTCACATCGCAGGACCTCTTTGAGTATTCTTTAAGTAAGAAAGTTTTCATTTATTATTACAAGTGACATGTGCTCATTGAGGGAAATGGCCAGAGCATATTAAACGCCTGATCAAGCTCTTCATGGATAGGAGTCTGCAGACAGATGACTGGCAAATGCACGCATGCAACCACATTCACGGTGTTTACAAGAAACACATATGCCGTGCTCTAACTGCGAGGCTGTGGGACCAGAGCTATTAGATTAGTACCCAGGAGATGTCAGCACAGAGCTGGGACAGATGGGTCTAGGGTGGGCAAAAAGCTGAGCAGAGGAATTCTGTACTGGGAGAGTTGTTTTGGAAACTCTCCTTTGCGGCAATCATCTCGTGTGGGCAAGATAGTTACAGTTGCATATAGTTATGCAATACAGAATAGGCCAATCAATCAAACACATTTTACACAGTGAACACCCAGAGGGCTGAGTATGAAGATTTTGGAAAATTGCTAAAGCCACAGGGGCCCTGGTCAGAAAGCCACTTAAATGCAATATCGTTTGGAACATTAAGTCAAAGGGAAAGCTACTCTAGGCTCACAGTCCTTATGTGTGCTGAGGAAAAGCCAGGGGGGCTTAAAGAAATGAAGGACTGGGATTCAGGAGATAAGGGTTCAATTCTTAGTTCTGTTACCAACTGACAGGAATATATCCTCTTCTTCTGAAGCAAATCTTTGTGAGTTACAAGCGTGTTGCAGGAGAAAGTCCAAGAAGCTGGCCCAGTGCACCAGCGAGTCCCTTACGAGCTCCGGTGTGTGGCAACTGAAAGTATTATTACTGAAATCATCTTTGAGAGCTGATTTCTGATTCCAGGTTTTCCTTAGTTCCTTTGCTAGAAAATGGTAAAATTGGTTATAACTACAGCTGCCCAGACAACTGTAATCATAACAGTGTTTTCTCCCTGAAATAACAATGGGAAAGGTGGTTTGATATTGAAAGGAAACTTATCCGTGATGCCGATATAATAATACAGCTCTCATTTCTTGATCCAAAGGTTTTCAGACTCTGGTTGATGAAACTCTATGGTTTCAGAGAAACTTGCCAAAATTATGGGGTAGATGCTTCTAGAAATTGCTCATTTTTTCATACAGTAAATTTAAGTGAAAGCGTATGACCAATTTTTAAAAAATACTTTATGGATTTGAATGGATAGATGCTTGTGTGACTGTACACGAACACCCTCATTATTTATATTGTAAAAACCCCAGGTAATTTTAGTTATTTTTTCTTTATGTCACCTGTCATGGGATAAGAGCAGCCCATTAGAGATTTCTACCACTAGAACATCTGGCAAATTCTCATTTATTTACTATAATTTTAGCCTTAAATACTTGGATGCTGTGTTAGTTGGTGTTAAAATATTGTTTTATTCTCCATGTGGTGTATACTCTTTACAAATATAAATTATTTATTTTCGTTTTCTGTAATGCTTTTTTCTTTTAAATTCACTCTTCTCTCCTATTAATAGTTCTCACTCCTGGTTTTTGTCACTGTACCTTGTTTTTGACTTGGGCTATAGTTTTTGTCATCTGCTTTTTGTTTTTAAGTTCATGTATTCATCTGCTGAGTACGGCTTTGCCTATTGATTCATAGTTGATCTTTTGGAGTTATTTTATTTTAACCTGCCCCTCTTATATAATCACAGACATTCTGTTTTATTAAGTGGATTTACTCCTTCTACACTGTTTTATAAGAAACATGTTGAGTCTCAACTTTTCATCTTATTTTTATGTCACTGTTTCTGTAGTTCTATTATCTGCTAACTTTTCCTTTGGGTCTTTTCTTCGTGTTAATTGCTTGCTGCGTTCTAATCATTTAAAAGATTTGTTGTCAGTATCTTTTTCAAGTTCTTTATAACTTTATCTGTTGCAACCTCCATTTATTGACTTATCAACTTTGTGCAGTGTCTTTTGACTTCCAACTATGAAAAATAAGGAAATAAGTACACCCTCTTGTATTCGCACTTCCCCTCCTCCCTGCAGATTTCCTGGTTATGTTATTATCATTTTCAATGGTCCAGGTTTATATCAGTTGGATTGCCTTCTGTTCCCAAGACCCCCATCGCTTTTATTTTTCAACTTCCTTATGTATTTAAATGAATTCATTGTTTACCTCCAGATTGTTCATATGCTGCTTCTCCATTCCTGAATCCGTCATCTAAAATAATTTCATTTAGTTGGTGGCTGGTTTCCATCATGAAGTAATTACTTTGAAAGGGTTTATGAGCATTCACTTCTCCGTTATGTGCATGTTTAAGAATGCCTTTATTTTTCCTTGAAATACAAGTTGGTATGTAATACAATCCTTAGATCTACTTTTTACCCCATTCTGTTTTTAAATTAAATGATTAAATTAAACTGGAGTTCAACTTCATATCTTCTCCCTTCTTCTTCTCCCTTGATTTCTACAGGATTTCTCCTTCCTTTGAAGTTTACCACATGCAGTAGGCTACATCTCATTATCTACTGATCTACGTTATTTTTCTTCTCTTGAAACAGTATGCATTTTAGAACAATGGATTCTTGAAGATTTTCTTACATTTATATTCTTCCATTACAAATGATTAGTAACATTTTGAATTCCATTCTGTTCCACATATGTGTTTTCCTCTTTGGAATCACTTTTATCTTTGGGTTCTTCATTTGTGACTTCCCCAAGCCCATTCTCCATATCCCTGACTCCATCTATTCCACTTCCCGCTTCCAACCTGGACGGTTCTCCATTCTGGTAAAATGTTGATGGGTATTTTCAATTCCTCTCCTGAGTTCTGCCATCCACTTTTTTTTAATCCTTGAACTCATATCTTTTCATTTCAGTTTTCTTCCCCAATTCAGAGCAGTTCTTTTTTCTTTTCTCTCTAGAATAAAAATGTTCTCACTATATAATCTTAAGCAAGCTGGTTGCAGAAGAAAATCATGTTCTTGGTGGGGAAGAGGAGAAAATAGGTGATGGGCATTGAGGAGGGCACTTGTTGAGATGAGCACAGGGTGTTGTACGTAAGCGATAAACCATGGGAATCTACCCCCAAAACCAAGAGGACACTTTACATACTGTATGTTAGCTAATCTGACAATAAATTATATTTTAAAAAGAAAGAAAGAAAATGGGGAGCCTGGGTGGCTCAGTCAGTTAAGCATCTGACTTTGGCTCAGGTCATGATCTCACAGTTTGTGGGTTGAGCCCCGCGTCGGGCTCTATGCTGACAGCTCAGAGCTTGGAGCCTGCTTTGGATTCTGTGTCTCCCTCTCTCTCTGCCCCTCCCCTGCTTACACTATGTCTCTCCCTCTCTTTCGAAAATAAATAAAAACATTAAAAAGATATTTTTAAAAAATAAAATAAGTTCCTGTCTCTTTAACAAAAGACAGTGGTATCTCCCTATCCAACTCACAGACTTGTTATGAATAGCAAATAAAATGAGGTCCAAAACCCTTCTTAACCTACAAATTACTTTACAAACATAATCTATCATCTGTAAATGGCACATCTTACCACACAGTACTACATCTGTACATAACTACTACAAAGGTTACTGTTTCAACTGTAGTCACGTCTACAGAGAATCACTGCTACAACACTTACTGAGAACTTACCATGTACCATTCACTGCGTTTATCACAGTTTAATCTTACTTATAACACAATGAAAGCAGCATTTGGATGTATACCGTGCATGCTTTATAAATACGATTACTGAGACAGAGACTTTAAGTATTTCCCCCAAGGTCATAGAGTTTGCAAATAACAAAACAGAGATTCAAATGAATGAATGTGTCTGATACCAAGTTTGTGCTCTTTTCCATCAGTCTAAGCACAGATAAGGAGCAGCAAATAAAAAAATAAATTTAATTTCAAATTCCACATCCATCATAACACCCTCTCTAGTAACCTCAAATTTATTTATTAATTGACATGTATCCTTGTATTTTAGGTCTTGTTTTAATAGAAGTTATTTTTTAAAGCGGTTTTGGGCTTACAGAAAAATCGAGAACAAACTGTAGCGATTTCCCATCTACCCCTTGCCCCCACACATGCACAACCTGTCACCTTACCCTGCACCAGAGGGGTATGTTTGTTACAACTGAGGAACCTACACTGACATCTCCTCATCACCTAAAGTCCATAATTTACATGAGGGCTCCCTTTGGGTGTTGTGTAATGGATTTGTACCAATATGTAATGGTGTATATCCATCCCCATTGTATCATACAGGACAGTTTACACTAAAAATCCTCTATGCTCTGCCTTTTCTCCTCCCTCTGACCCCAGCCAACCACTGAGTTTTTTACTGCCTCCATAGTTTTGCCTTTTCCACAATTATAGAGATGGGCTCATAACTTACATACCCTTTTTAGACTTCCACTTAATATATTTCCCCCATATCTCTAAGTTTCCTCCATGTCTTTCATGGCTCAGTACCTCATTTCTTTTCAGCACTGAATAACATTTCATTGTCTAGACGTACCACAGTTTGTTTATCCATTCACCTACTGAAGAACTTCTTGGTTGCTTCTGAATCTGGGCAATTTTATCATTTATAATCTGTGAAGGTTTGTGTGTGTGTGTGTGTGTGTGTGTGTGTGTGTGTGTGTGTGTGGACATGAGTTTCCAATGTATTTTGGGTAAATATTAAGAGACACAGTTGCAGGACTGTACGTAAGACTACATTTTGTTTTGTAAGAAACTTCCAACCTGTCATCCAAAGGGGTTGTACCATGTAACATTCCCACCAGCAATGATCGAGAGTTTCTGTTGCTTTACCAGCATATGGCTTATCAGTTTGGTATTTGGGAGGTTCTCGTGTGCGTAGTGTGTCTTGTAATCTGCAATCCCTGATGACATGTGATGTTGAGTATCTTGCCAAATACTCATTTGCCGTCTACATATCCTCTTTGGTGAGGTGTCCATTTTATAATCAGGTTGTTCATTTTCTTATTATAGAGTTTTAAGGATTCTTCAGATATTTTGGATAATAATCCTTTATCAGATGTCTTTCGTAAATATTTTCTCCCAATCTGTGGCTTGTCTTCTCATTCTCTTGACGGTGTCTTTCACAGAGCAGAAGTTTGGGATAGTAATGAGTCCAGCTTATCAAATGATCTAGATTTTTCCTGCATTATCTTCTAGGAGTTCCAACATATACTTTATTGTTCTTTTAAGGTCTCCAACTCTCTGATGCATTTTATTGACTTCCACCTGGTGCCAACTTTATTTTTCACTAAAATTTTACTTTTAGGCCAAAAGTATACGTAAATATGAACATGTATGTATGTGTATGTGTGATTTCCATGATTTCAAAATATTTTAAATTATTTTCCATAAATAATTCCATAAAATAAAAGCTCTTGTGGGACTGATGATGTGTTTAGGTATCAGAGTAAATCAAATTGCCATATAAGTTTCTAAGCACTCACGCTCAATTTCTAATTCATAGCACATCTCAAGCCAGTAAGATACACTTCACAGACCATCACCAATTTACAGACAACACTTTGAATAGTTCTCTGAAATGAATCAGCAAAGCCAAAAGTTGCTTTCTTGAAAAGAGTAACAAAACGATTATATCTCTGCAGTGACAGATCAAGGGAAAAAGAAAGAAGGCAACATAGAATTGGAAAGAGACTTCTACACAGAAAACAAAAGACCAAAGAACTAAAGGAAGATCCACATGAATACAGACGTACATCATGTCTATAGATTCAAAGGCCAAATATTGTGAAGATGGCATTTTCAAACATTTTATCTAGATATTCAATGCAATTTAAATCAAAGCCTTAGCAAGGATTTTCTTTTGTTTGTGGACGTTGGCATGCTGATTCTAAAATGAATATAGAAATACAAAGGTCAAGAATAGTTAAGGCAATTTTAAAGAGAAAAAAATCAGAAAGCTTGCAGACAATGTGCTATTGGAACAGAGACACGTACATAAGTGGAATGGGAAAGAAGGTCCTAAAACATGTAAGGATTCATAGTTTAGTTTTTATTTTTATTTCTTTAAAAGGCACTGAAGAGGCACCTGGGTGTCTCAGTCAACTGAGGATCGACTCCTGATTTTGACTCAGGTCATGATCTCACGGTTCATGGGGTTGAGCCCTGAGTCAGATTCTGCACTGACAGTGTGGAGCCTGCTTGGGATTCCCTCTCTTCCTCTCTCTTTCTCGCTCTCTCTCTCTCCCGCTGTGCTTAGCCCCTTCTTGTGCTCTCACTCTCTCTGTCTCAAAATAAATAAACTTTTTAGAGAAAGGCACTGAAGTGTAGTGGGAATAGTATATCTTCTAAACCAATGAAACTAAGTCTGTGGAATATCCTACTGAGAAATGTTTATTGTTTACAAAGTTTGGATATTAAAAATCAGATGGTGGCATTAACAAGGAAGGCATTCTGTGGGGTGTGCCTACAGTCACTTCATGGAATGAGAGAACAGAATCACTAGAAAATATTCCCTGTTAATTTAACAAACATGTATAGAAAGTGAAGTCAATGTTCTATTGCATATTTATCCAGAAACATTATGCTGCTCTGGGACAGACAGACAGACAGAAAGAAGGTGGACAGGTTGGGTTTGGGAAGCAAAAAGATGCTGTGGGTATTTGAAATAAGGTGATTATAATGCTGGACCATGAACTCCAGGCTGGAAGACAACAGTAGGGGCTGATGCCTAGTAAGAAAATGCTAGGACTTTCCTTTAATGGGTGGTTTGAAGGTTTTAAGAAGGTCTCGGACACTTCCAAGATTGAAAATTATGTATGAGATTTAGCTTGACCGCAGGATATTAAGAATGGACTGGAAGATTAAGAAAGATCAAGTTGGCCCCATTACCCTTTTATCTTTCCCCTGTGTTTTTAAGTTTATTTATTTATTTTTGAGAGAGAGAGAGAGAGAGAGAGAGAGAGAGAGAGAGAGAGAGAATCTGAAGCAGGCTCCACACTATCAGCATGTAGCCGGATGTGGAGCTCCAACTCACGGATCATTGAGACCATGAGATCATGCCCTGAACTGAAACCAAGAGTCAGAAACAACAAACTAAGTTACCCAGGCACCCCCTTCCCTGTGTTCTTCTGATTCTTGATTTTCTCTTTTCCTTTCCCTCTCTCCTCTTCTTTCTTTGTTCTCAACTTCTTACCTCTCTAGCCTAATTGACTCCTTTTCTGATTCTCTTTCCTTCCCTATTCTTCTGTCTCCTGATTCAATCTTATGCCTTGTATCCATCTTCTCAGGAAATGCCAGGATCTGGAGATGGTGGTGATAAAGGGGACTAGTGAATAAAGGCTCACTCTCTGCCCCCAATGTCCTTCCACTACTTACATACCTACCATTTGACTGTTATTTTTGTAGTTTGTCATTTTTTTAAACAGCATTTGCCAACACACTGTGTTACTGTTTTCAATGGCTCTCACACCCATCATGTCATGCAGGTCCCACAATATCTCATTAGCAAGTTCAAGGAAGCCAGTGTCTTCCAGTCTTGTGCTCAACAGGAAAGAAGAGCAATTTTGGACACCATCCTCTGCAGACCCACCATTCCCATTCTTTCAGAGAGCTAATAATCTGCCCCTCAGCCTTAATTTAAAAGTTTCTAATTCATTCATTAATGGTGCAATTTTCAAAATGAGGCTCGATATGAGATGTGTAATAACTAAAACGCCCTATCAATCTCTTCCCTCTTAGAACCTAGATTCTAGGCTGGGATTTTAGTGAGCCCAGCTCAGCCACGGCAGGGCTAGATTTCGAACTCAGGCATCAACAAATTACTGACACTACAGTACTGAGCAGCACTTGATGGTTTATGAAACACATCCATATGCATCATCACACTTTATCTGGCAACACCTTTGCTGTAATTAGTAAGTGTGGCTGTAGCTCTCCCGTCTGGTGGAGGGGGCGGCAACGTCAGCCTAACCCAGCACTGTCATAGTGCTCTGTCCGGTATGCGGCACTAATGATGCAATTAATTCTGACATTAGCTGACACATCATTCCTTAAAGTAAAATGCCCAAGTAGAAATTTAAAAAAAAAAAAAAAGAAAGATGTAGAGGAAGAGGGCCAGCTAAAAAAGCTATACAAGGAACCTTAATTCATTCCCAGCTTCTGCCTATTATATTGACAAATACACTACTTTAATCTCTCCCTACCAGACCTCATACACAGTGGTCAAGAGGCCACTTTATTAGAGTTTCTTTTTTTTATCCATTGGTTGTGAGAAAGGTTACGGGTACAAATACCTCAGAGCCGGTATTAAAAGGACATACTGGCAGGAAAAAAAATTATATAGTCAGTCTTGCTAAATTAGTTTACCTAAAATTGTATGTGTGAGTGATTTTAATCAAAATCTAATTTCCCCTCTTTTTAGAGTAACTGAAATGAGATTTTTCTAATTTACTTTTCGCGGTTCAAGTTTCTCATAATTCTTCTATGGTCGTGACAGCACCGTGAACGCGTCTGCTTCTACAAAGCATTAAAAAAAATTAGATTTTCAAATTGATGTGTTAAATTAAAAATGTTTAATGTTTCTCATCAAAAGGCACAGGAGTATGCAAGGGGCCTCCAGTACAGTTAAAGGCGCGATATTTTTTTCATCTGTTTCTTTAATTCACAACCCAGGGCAACTGTACTGTGAAAATTAACAAGCTCTAAGTAAAGCAATCCTTGTAAGCAGTGTCCTCTACAAAGCTTCTTTTTAATTTCCTTCCATCCCTTGACATGGTGACCTTAAGGATGTCATAATAAAAATGGATGATGGTGCCTTGGGTTTGTTTTTTGCTTATTTGCTTGTTGTTGCATATGGTGTGGGGTTTTTTGTTTTGTTTTGTTTTGTTTTTTTGCCTTCTACCCCAGTTGGAGTTTGCCAGATGTTATTAGGGCTTGTGAGCCTCTGAGTAATTGTAAGTCTCAGGCTTGACTAGCTAATTCCAATGATTTAGAAAATCATATTACTTCTGTAAATTGGCTCCAGTTGTTATATTAAAATCCAAGCTTCTACCCTTCATAGATGTCTGCTGCCTTGCTCAGGGCAAGGCTGGGCATATCCCAGGAGCCACAAACCCAGACTTTGGAAGATGACTCAGTGGGTAAAAAGGCTTGGAAAAGGCTTTGGATATGCAGCCTTTTATTCCACTTTTATATGCATTAGATTCTCCCCCAAGTAGATTTCAGAACCACCTCTTGGTATGATACTAAAATTCATTTATTTCTGAGATAATCATGTGTAAGACCCAGTTTTCAAACACTATAGCCTTCTCTGCTCTTTTAAACCATAGGTACAAGTTGAGGAACAGAGCAGATAGTCCCACACTGCTCCTCTCTCCACCATCCTTGGCATGGATAGTTCAAGAACCTGGGTCTCTTCACATTAAAAAATGCTCAACATCACTCATCAGGGAAATACAAATCAAAACCACAATAAGATACCACCTCATGCCTGTCAGAATGACTAATATCAACAACTCTGGCGACAACAGATGTTGGCGAGGATAGAGAGAAAGAGGATCTCTTTTGCACTGCTGGTGGGAATGCAAACCGGTGCAGCCACTCTGGAAAACAGTATGGAGGTTCCTCAAAAAATTAAAAATAGAACTACCCTATGTCCCAGCAATTGCACTACTAGGTATTTATCTAAGGGATACAAGTATCCTGTTTCAAAGGGGCACATGCACCCCAATGTTTACAGCAGCACTATCAACAATAGCCAAAGTATGGAAAAAGCCCAATGTCCACTGACAGATGAATGGATAAGGAAGATGTGGTATGTGTGTATATATATATACACACACACACACACACACACACACACACACACACACACAATGGAGTATTACTCAGCAATCAAAAAGAATGAAATCTTGCCATTTGCAGCTATGTGGATAGAACTGGAAGGTATTATGCTAAGAGAAATTAGTCAGAGAAAGACAAATATCAGATGACTTCACTCATATGAGGGTTAAGATACAAAACAGATGAATATAAGGGAAGGGAAGCAAAAATAATATAAAAACAGGGAAGGGGACAAAACATAAAAGACAGAGGGTTACTGGAGGGGTTAAAGGAGGAGGGATGGGCTAAATGGGTAAGGGGCTTAAGGAATCTACTCCTGAAATCATTGTTGCCCCATATGCTAACTAAGATGTAAATTAAATAAATAATTTTTTTTTAAAAACTGGGTCCCTAGAAAGAGGAATGGGTTTTGCCTCAAGCCACACAGTAATTCCTGGGAGAGCCAGACCAAGGACCTCAGGGACCTGACCGCCAATTCAGTGCTATCTCCATGCCATGGAAATGCTCTCCGGGCCCTTTGAGATGAGTCCCTTGGTACATTTTGGTTTATAGCAAAACAACCAAGCATGCACAATGTATGTGACCATTTGATGCTGAGGGACCTCAGCCATGCTTCTTGATGAGGAAACAGCAAGAGGAAAGAAGGCAGAAACGATAGCCCCTTCAGCCCCCAGATGGCCAAAGACTTCAATGTAGTTTTCTAAATCCACCAAGACTTTAGAGCAGCCTGCGAGTTTCTCTCTTCTGTCTCCCATCCATACTTCATTAAACTTTATCGATTCCCCATTCTTCTTTCCCAGCTCACTTCTCTCCCTTAGGTGAAACTGAATACTAACAGACCCTCTAGATAAGCAAAGCCCTGCTGTATAGAAGCTATTCAAGACATCAACCTTCTAGGCAATAAGGTCTTAATCCACTTACAGAGTAAATGTCTTCAGAAAGCACCTGCCTGCAAATTCCAATGGGCTGGGGGGTCTTTGGGGGGTAGACTGGGGTTGCTGCCAGGCAGGAGAAGAACTATCAGATGTCATATTGACCTTGAGGTATCTTGAGTCACACCGTAAGGACTGCAGGTCTGGCATTGCTTCTCTGTCAATAAGCAAAACAGTGGGTCACAAACTTGCATGCTACCTCTTCCTAAGAACACTGGAAGCAATGAAGTTATGGGGAGAGGTCGGTCAGCCCAAGTTCCGTCTTCATAGAAGGTGGTCAAGACATCCTAGTTCATTGGTTTTTTCTTCTCTTATGTGGTTCATAAGTTGATGCTGCCCTGAGCCAAGATCCTCCCTCTCTCCAATCTTCTCCCAAAATCTCAGTTTAATTTTTGTTTCAAACAAAAAAAATTCTATCACTCTATCTCCCTGTTCACTTGTTGTAGGATTTTCAATATATCATCAGGCTGTTTTGTGGTTTCTAATAATGTCCTAAATTACTAGTTTTGTGGAAACTGCAATTAAACCAAGCAATGTTGTCTTGAGGCCATTTCTCCTTAGTATAGTTTAAGCCTAGTGAAAAGCATGCCTTTTTCTGTCACCAATGTTGGAAAGGTGATAGTTTCTGCGGAGTGCAGTGGATACTGAAGCCAGAAGACAAAGGAAACATCAGCTCCCCAAGAAAAGAGAAACATAATTATGAAGGGATTAGCCTTCTTTATTTGGTAGCGAGCAAGCTCCTAAGAGCAGAGCTGTGCCTTGTTCATCTCTTTGAGTTCTCTGTAGTTTATTCACAGGACGCATTCAGTAAATAGCTACTGACTTAATGAGACTTCAAAGGCCTGGATGCCAGCAACTGTCAGTTATCACCTCCTAAGCCGCAATGCTTTGCCCTGCAGAGCTTGGTCTTTCCTGGGTAATACTGAGGAGCTCCAGAGTTGAGAGGTCCTATGGGACAACAAGATAGGAAGGGCCTAAGTTCTAGAAGTTACTCAGAAAGGTGGGACCCGGGACCTAAGGGCACAGGAGCAGGAGGGATGGCCGGTGACTTACTGAGTAACATAGATTCAACTCCAAAGAATCTCTTGGAGTTTTCAACATAAACCTGCACATCCGGTCAAACCAGACAAGGAAGGGGAAGTTCTGAATCAATGGTCTAAACATAAGGAATAATTCTAGAGACTTCAGGATTCCAGGGCTTAGTATGATGCCAACAGAAAAGAAATATGCATCCAGGAGAATCTCGCAAATACCACCTTGTCATCATTCAAAACAGCACAAACATCACTTGTCTTTCAGTTTTAATAGCAGAGAAAAACAGGAGTTCCGTTTTACCGTGGCCCCAACAAATTGTACATAGGATCCCACGTGAGTACGAGCCTGGTGACTAAGTGCTAAACCACTTAGGGGAACAAACTGTTTTAGCACTTTTGTACCTCACACTGATGTATAAACAATAAAAGTTAATTACATATCATTCTGATACATTCACACAAAGATCTATATTTGGCAAAATATCCTGGCAACATTTTGTTAGCCCAGTATATTTACTGTGCCCATTTGAAAGTAATAAAAATGGCATTTCTGAAAAAGTATCTCATAACTCAAACTATTCACTGACCCTGCATGAGCACAAACTGGGGAGATTTCACTGTAAATCTTGAGAAAATTCTCTGCCTAATGAAGTGCTACCGGCCGGTACTTTAGGTTAGGGATGTCCAGGAGTTAGGAAGCATTAACCAGCCACAGCTCAGATGAGGAAATTCTGACCACTCACTCTCACCCCCATGTGATACTGAGGAAGATGATTCAGAGACGTTAACACTTTGCCCAAAGTCAAACAAACACTGAGCTAGGGAGTTGGGATGTGAACCCTGTGCCTCCTACCCCCCCAAACGATACAAGTTCAGAAGATGGGAGATCCTAAACTTATCCTGTTATCTTTCTGTCTGTAACAAATAATGTCAGAATAACAGAGAAGGCTGCTGCGCAACAGAAGCTCCCGCTGACTGCTGTGCCGTGGTCCATTCTTCCGGAGAACAGCTAGACAGAGTGTATTCCTTCTTTTTTAAAGTACAGTGTGTGCTTCTCTACCCTCTGTGAGCCTATTTTGTGGATGGGTCCAATCATACAGAGGACACTTCCTTCCTTACTTGGTAGTTACACGGGGAGATAATGTATTTTTTTCCAACTTAGCCCCCAAGCAATCAGTTGACAAGTCCAGAGTAGACCCCTGCGGTAAAGTGAAATATAAAGACTCTCTGGGTAGCAGGTGTTTCCCTTCTAATGACAGCTTAACTGGTGAAGTGTTGAGCCGAGCACTGCCGTTTTCTCCCTGCTGTTCGCATTGGGCTGGGAGCCAGAACAAACCTGCCTCGGTGACATTTCAGGTCAGGCTATTATGCCAGGAATTTCCTACACAGCTGGGGGGGGGGGGGGGCCGGGGCGGCCCNAAAGGAGAAATCTGAGGGAAGGAGGACATTCTCGAGGCTGTGATTAATGTTGAAGACTTGAAGGTGGCAGAATAGAACGAAGTGTAGACTTTGCCTGAAAACAGGCCATTTACAAATATGGGGTTAAAGAAGAGGGCCATTTTTCAGTAGGGTGATGCTGGATAGAGAACAAATGACTTTGTATGTAAGGCTGCAGTGACTCCCGTCATTCCTCCACTCAGTAGATGTATGTCATTCTGCTCCTGCAAGTGGCAAAGTACCTGCTAGAAAGTGAGTGGGAAACTAAACACTAATATGCTTTAACTTCTTCCTGCAGTAAATGTATAATCCGGTGGAGTGGGAGAGATATACACGAACAACTTTTTAGCTGTCAAATGTGACCTAAAAACAGAGTACTTTTCTAATTGAAAGGCAGCAGAGGCTACTTTCCTGATTGGGGGTAATAGGAAACTCTTAAAGGAAAACACGCATTTGCTTAAGGAGCAGAATTTCTATACGGGAAATAAAAGAACTTTCTAAGTTTAGCAAACAGGATGAACCAAAAATTAGCACATGTCATGGAATTCCAGGAGAGAAGACCCTATTTTAACTGGAATAAGGCTCTCTGTAGGAGACACATAAAAGTTAAGCCTGAGGTTTGGCCAAGATGGTGCAGTGTGAATACACCTCAGTGAGAAGGGTTTGCCTTCATTTGGGAGATACTGAAGTTTCGACCAAAAGGGTGATGGCAATGTCTACATTTCCACCCAAGGCAAGCAGAGGAGAAAGCCAAGAACAAGACAAGATGGAGGGGGATGGTAAAGGAAAAGGAGAGGAGGGGAAAAGGAGGTTCAGTTGGGTTGGAATCATGATGAGAAAGATAGGAGAGCAGGTGCTGGGAAGGGCGAGCTTATCTAGGGCTAACTTGGGATAACAGGAAGATGCATAGAGCACAGATGAGTGGCATCTCAGAACAAGGATTAAGGGTGCTTCCTAGCATTTAAGTCCAAAAGAAGCAGACAGCCAAAGACAGAAATGGTATATGGAAACCAGTTGTAGAGTGGCAATCTGGCAGAATAAAGTAGTTGGGACTCAGAATGGCAAACACAAAGAAGAGCCAGGAGTTCTCTGGAACAACAAAAAGGGAAGAGAAGAGTCTGCTACTTACGAGCTTGTTGCCTCTGACACAGATGGAGCTAGAGGGTATTACGTGAAATGAGATAAGTCAAAGAAAGACAAATACCATAGGATTTCACTCATATGGAATTTAAGAAATAAGACAGATAAACATATGGGAAGGGGGATAAAAGACAGAGAGAGAGAGAGAGAGAGAGAGAGAGACAAGTAGAAGAGACTCTTTAAGACTGAAAACAAACTGAGGGTTGATGGACGGAGGTGGGTGTGCAATGGGCTAGATGGGTGATGGATATTAAAGAGGGCATTTGTTATGTTGAGCACTGGGTGTTGTATGTAAGTGATGAATCACTAAGTTCTACTCCTGAATATAATATTACACTATATGTTAACTAGAATTTAAATAAAAATTTGAAGAAGAAGAAAAAGAACTTGGTGCCTCAACCATCCAATAATAGACCTCAGGTAAGGTGTCTGAGGACATGTCAATAATTGGTTAGACATGAAAAGCAGAGGAGAAAAAAATAGTAAATTTAGTGAGCTCAGCTCATCAACTCCCTTCACATCCAGGAGAGAAGAGATGAAAACCTAACCCAGCCAACAGCAATGGTATTCAAAAATACACAGCCAAGAGCAAGAAAGAGCTGGGTTTGTATTCTTCTTGCCGTGTGTCAACTCATTGGGTGCAAAATAAAATGAGATCAAGGAGATTACATTCTGGAATGGCTGAGATGCGGCTGATTGCATTGATTTCAAATATAAGCAGATCAAAATAAGAGCCAGTCTGTAAGAGGAAAATGACAAATTTGGCCTGAGTCGTATCGGGTTTGAGAGGCTAGCAAAATGTTCATATGGTGAAGGCTAGCCAATTAAAATTCATGAATTTAATTTAGCTCAAGAGAGAAAATGTGTTGTATAAAACACTTAGACTTAAAAAGTGTTCACGCATTGGTTACAGTTGATAGGGGTTGTGGAAAGACAAAAGAAAATAGGTAATCCCACAAATTCAAAGAATACATGTTCTAAGTCAGTACAAGGAAGGGAACCACAGTGAGGCGGCCTGAAGATCTGATAAACAAGCCTGTCCTCAGAAGACTATACCATATACTGACACAAAATAAATCCAAGAAGAGATACTTTAAGATCTCAAAGAAGGATGGAATGAGTCCTAAAATGAAAGATATTCCCCACCTAGTCTTGGCAAATAGATGATAAATAAATGTTAGGTTGTTGAAGAGGAATAAGAATTAATTAGATTGAAGAGCCATGTCTAAGGAAGATATTAGTCAGAGGAGGAGGAATGAAAGAGCAGATGTTGAACATGCCCATCCAAGCACCTGACCTTTCTCTGGTGCCTGAGCAACTGATGAATACTGTGAAAACCAAGACATGAGGATATTTCAGGCACAAACTGCCAGGACTTCACTGTATGGTTGTGTTTAAAGGCTTCCGCTGTTTAGAGCAGAGAACTCTCCTGCCTACTTATGTTTCTAGGCACACCTGGAAACCTGATTATGATTTGGCTCCCATGCAGTTTTTCTACAGGGAGAAGATGCCCATCAAATGGAAATGACAATTTGTTCCTTTTGATCATTCTATTTCTCGCTGTAAATTAATAAACTGCCATTGTGTTTAATGTACCCGTGTCTTATGAACTTTGTACCCTGAGTCTTCCAGCATGGCTAAGTACCGTCACTTCTGGGACACCGAACAGATCAAAGTTTCAGGGCTTGCAAGCTAAGAGCAGGACCCCAGACTACTGGGAATCCAGGAAGTTCACAGCATTCTGAAAGACCTCTGAGGAGCCAGCCTACTGACATTCTTTAATTAGCTGATGGAATGTCCAATGCTGAACTCCATTACATTTTTGGAAAGTTAAATTGAGATTCAATAAATTTTAGCCAACTTCCCAGGGCTGGAAATAGAAGAACTTTCAAACTGGCACTGGAAGTATTTCAATTTTTTTAATGTTTTATTATTTCTGAGAGAGAGAGAGAGAGAGAGAGAGAGATTGAGAGAGAATGAGCAGGGGAGGGTCAGAGAGAGAGGGAGACACAGAATCTAAAGCAGGCTCCGGGCTATGAGCTAGCTGTCAGCACAGAGCCCGATGCGGGGCTCGGATCCATAAACGGTGAGACCATGACCTGAGCCGAAGTCAGACGCCCAACCTACTGAGCCACCCAGGTGCCCCAAGAGGACGTATTTCAAGCCTTACTTTCCTGTATTGATTGAAGGAAAATCAGAGCACAGTGTATTACGAGCCTATGTTCTGGGTGAGATGACCTGAGCTCCAATCCAGCTCTGCCACTTACTGGCTGGGAAAACATGACACAGTAACTTGATGTCTCTTGCCATTTCTTCATCAGTAAGACTGATGAGATATTTATTTATTATTAAAGAAGTATCAAATTATTATCAAATTATCAAAATTATTATTATTTATCATGAGACACAAATAAATAATAGTATTTATCTTGTCAGGTTAAATGAGTTAGTATTTGTAAACATTTCAAATAGCAGCTGCTACGATTTAAAATAACTAACAGGGGGTGCCTGGGTGGCTCTGTCGTTAAGCATCTGACTCTGGCTCAGGTCACGATCTCAGGGTTCATGGGTTCGAGCCCTGGGTCAGGCTCTTCTGCTGACGGTGTGGAGCCTGCCTGAGTTTCTCTCTCGCTCCCCCTTTTTCTCTGCCCTTCCTTCGCTCTAGCTCTCTCTCAAAATAAACTTTAAAAACAAAACAAAATAAAAATAACTGACAACAGCAAGTGCTGGCAAGGAGGCAGAGTAACTGGAATTCTCACATGTTACTGATGGGAATGCCAAATGGTACAGCCATCTTGTAAAACACTTTGCCAGCTTCTTATAAAGTGAACACCCCAGCAATCTCATTGCTAGGTATTTACACAAGAGAAATAAAAGTTTAAGTTCACATAAAAACCTATATGCAAAGGTTTATAGCTGCTTTATGCATAATTGCCAAAACCCAAAAACAACTCAAATATTCCTCAGGCAATGATGGATAAACACACTATAGTACATCCATACAACTGAATACTAGAACAATGTATTGATCTCAAATACATTGTGCTAAGAGAAGCTAAACTCTAAAGGTTATGTACCATATGATTCTAGAAAAGGCAAAATTATAGGACAGAAAATAGATCAGTGGCTTCTAGGATTTGGAGGTTGAAGGTGTAAGGATTTACTACAAAGGGGCACAAGGAAACTTGCAAGGGTGGGTGGGTAATGAAACTCTTCCATATCTTGATGACGGTGGTGGTTATACTATTGTATGTGTTTAACAAAACTCATAGACATGTCCACCAACAATAGTAAATTTAAGCTCAATTAGAATATTATAAAAGGGAAACAGATAGGGAGATAATCGGGGAGACAGAGAGAAATTGTGTCTGGCATATAATAATATAGTAAGTGCTATAGAAATGCTTGTTGAATAAGAAATTAAATTTCTTTCTTTGACATGTTTCATATAAAAATATGACTCTACTCTCTAAAATAAAATCCTAGTAGAATTGTCATTTCCAAAGTTCTTACAAGGATAATATCTGGGGTAGATCATTACATAAGTCATTTGTGATCCTTAGGAGAGAAAAAATAGAATCTATAGATAAGTAAAAGAAAACACAATCACCTCTAATCCTACCATCTAAACATAACCACAGTTGAAAACTAATTTATAGCCTGCCAGACTTTTTGCTATAGATGAAAACAATCAATTTTTTAAATTAGAAAATGGTTTCATCCCATACATTTTGCTTGAACTACTTTTTCACTTAGCAATATACTCTGAAAAAAAAATATATAGATCTGCATCATCAGTTTTAATGATTGCTAATTTATGCTACCAAGTCTCTCTTGCTGAACATTTAACTTGTCTCCACTTTTTGGTAGCATAAACCAAACTGCGTGGTCTAGCCTTGGTGTATTCAACACATCTTTATGGACACAACATTATTTCTTCATGATACATTCTTAGAATGGGAATTGCTATATTGAAAAAAAATGTACATTACACAATTTTTCATTCATATTGCCAAATTGCTCCCCAGAAGATTATATAATTTACTTACAGCAGCTGTGGAATAGGACTTGGGGCTGTATTTCAGTGGTCCTTTTCTTTTCTTTCCTTTTCTTTAAAAAAATTTTTTAATGCTTATTTACTTTGGAGAGAGAGAGACAGAGCATGAGCAGAGAAGGGGCAAAGAGAGAAAGGGAGACACAGAATCTGAAACAGGCTCCAGGCTCTGAGCTGTCAGCACAGCCCGGCGTGGGGCCTGAACCCACAAACTGTGGGATCATGACTTGAGCAGAAGTCAGACGCTTAATCAACTAGCCATCCTGGAGCCCCTCAGCGGTCCTTTTCTTTATAATTTTTAAAAAATGTTTTTATTTATTTCTAGGAGAGAGAAAGAGAGAGAGAGAGACAGTGTGAGCAGGGGAGGATCAGAGAGAGAGGGAGTCACAGACTGAAACAGGCTCCAGGCTCTGAGCTGGCAGTCAGCACAGAGCCCGACGCGGGGCTCGAACCCACGAACCGCGAGATCATGACCTAAGCGAAAGTCGGACGCTCAACCGACTAAGCCACCCAGGCGCCCCTCAGCGGTCCTTTTCTGATAGATCCCTTTTCCTAACTACTTTGTAGATGGTAAATATTCATTTTTTCCAATTAAAGTATTTTTCAGTCAACCTAAACACTATGAACATGTGCCGAATTTTTATTGGTATCAAGAGATACAAAACATAATTAGGAAGGTAAATCAACTGAGCATCTAAAATTACTTTGGGATTGTTTGGGAGCATTGTCTACTCTACTGCTGGCTATATTTACTGGGTAGTTTGGGGAGGAGTGGTTTATTTTGTAAGTAGGACACTCCTTAGAAAAACTGTAGTGTTCTATTATGATTATCTCTAGGACAGTCAATCATGACACTTTCCAATCTTGTTTTACTGTTTAGCACACTTATAAATGGTCTTGAGTTACAATCAACACAGTGACCTTTCACTTTGGGGAGGGTCCTAAATCGATGAGCGACTACTTTTCTCTAAGGTAGACCAATGGATATTGTCTACCTTTCCTTGGTGTATTTAAATCAACGTTTGCGAGGCCAGTGGAGAAACACCACCCACTGAAATCTCCCTGAAGCAATAAACGAAGGGACAGAAATCTGAATTTCACTCACAAAAGATCTATTCCTTCATCTGCAAAACACAGGTTTCATCCCCATACTCAGTCCTTCAATAAATCCTGATATGGTTTTGCAAGTCACCTCTAGGCTTAGTTCAAGTAATTCTTGGTCAAGGGAAAAGAAAGCCAATTGCATTTCAACCACCCTGAAGATCAGAAACAGTTAAGTAAAAATGAAGGTAGACTTGCCTCAGACAGAAAACTAGGTCATTTCGGGGAAGTGACCTGTACAGCTGCTAACCTGCAATTTTGTAAAATATATTACTTTTAAGACCTTGAATTATTTTTCCTCAAAGTCTGAACCTTCCAAATAACTAGATTCTAATTCATGCTGCATTAAGATCATTCAGAAAATGTACTTATTAATTACCCCCACTGAGATGCAAAGAGCAACCTGATAACAATGTTTGTGCAATATATTTAGTAATTACATAACACAATTAGGATTGGGTTTCCATTGGTGTCTATCAGCATCCAGCTATGTGCCAGGCATTGTGGTAGGTGTTCCACTGCTCTGGCAGAGGTGGGCCCCATTCCTCTGTGCCACAGGGAGCCCCATGCTTGCCTGAGTTATAACAGTAACCCGACTGAAAGCAGGTCCAGTGCCTCTCTTCTCAGGCTGGTCTCTCTGCCCTGTAAAGACTTCATAATTGAAATATTTCAACACCACATGCTCCCAGAAACTGACTTGAGCTAAAGTAACTTCAGTTGTCTTAAAGGTTATAGTACCAGTAGGATGGAAACTATAATGGTAAACACCTCTCAAATAATTAGAACCAATGATTTATACTAACTACACAATGCTCTCCTGAGAGGAGGGTAAGCCAGATGGCATTTGAGGGGCCAGTCACCTGCGAGAGTCCCTCAAAACCTCACTATGGAACCTCTTTCTTCTTTGGCCCTTGGAAAGAAGTCTGAGAAAAACATAACCCGTGCTTCATAATTACCGTTCCTAATAGTTCCGGATTTTATCAGAGCCTTCATTATAGTATTTCTCTCCAAGATATTTATTCATGGCCTGCTTTCCTTAACATCATGAATGTTTTAGAGCTAACGGATGTCTTTGAGCTCACATAAACTAAACCCCCCATTTTATTCCCTGGCTCTGCTCCAACTCCCACAGCTGGTTATTGAGGGAAACAGGCAGGCCTTGCTCTCCTGCATGCCCATCAGGACTCTTGCAACAGTCCCCAGACCTCTTTTTTTCACTGTTCCTGCTTTTAAATCTGATGTCACTTGTAAAGTCTTAAGGGAACGATACCTTCTCTCCTTCAAAGAGTGCTACCTATGTCTAATTATATAATCTTAGATCTGTTTACATCACTCAAAGAGACCAACTTCAAATGCCCACACTGAATCTTCAATGCCAATCAAAAAGCAAGTTATTAATAGTCACCAATATGATAAGAAAATACCTGTAGCATAAAATGGGTCTTTTCTTTTTTTAATGTTTATTTTTGAGAGAGAAGGAGAAAGAAAGCGAGCACGAGTAGGGTAAGAGTGGGGGTGGGCAGGGGGGGCAGAGGAGCTGAAGCAGGCTCTGCACTGACAGCAGAGCCTGACACAGGGCTCAAACTCACAAACTCTGAGATGATGACCTGAGCTGAAATTGGACAATTAACCCACTGAGATACCCAGGTGTCCCATATGGACCTTTCCTTGATGGCTCAGTTGTTTAGGTATCTGATTTGATTTTGGCTCAGGTCATGATCCCAGGGTCATGGGATCGAGCCCCATGGCAGGCTCCATGCTGAGCAGGAAGCCTGCTTAAGATTCTCCATCTTTCTTTCTCTCCTCCTCCCCTCCTCCACTCATGTACATGTGTGCTCTCTCTCTCCCTCTCTCTCAAAAATAAATCAACATTTAAAAAAAGGAAAAGTCCACTTTATGCTGTCTCTCTCTCTCTCTCTCAAAAAATGGACTTTTTTCCATCATAATCTTACACTAAAAATATTTATTCCATTGATCAGCACTCCTGGGAACCAGTAACTTATATAGCCTAAAAATGCTTAAACTTTAAAAAAATGAAATAGCTAGAAGAACATTCATTCTAGTTTTTAATTGCATTGTGACAATCAATACATACCTTGAAACAATCCAAAGATGTGTACATTCTGGCACCTGCTCGCAGGAGCTCATACACTAGTTGAGAAGATGTGTACAAAAAATATAGAGAAAATAGGTCTAGGAGTTTCCAGAAGGAAGAAGGGTCTCTTTACCGCCGTGATAAGAAAATGGTTCCTGGCAGAGGTAGCATTTATGCTGGGCCTTAAAGAATAAGATTTGGGCAGGAGACACACTGATGGATGGGCCGTTTCAGATAAAGGGAAGAACCCAGTAACAGGAAATTGCAGGGTTTGCTTAGCAAAAGATGAGTATTCTAGATGACAGAGTTGCAGGATACACAAAGTGCACAGTGGGAGAAAAAGACTCTAGTTAACATTAAGACACTTTGTGGAGGGCACTGAAGGCCAAACTTTGGGGTTCTTTTGCTTTTTCTTAATTAGGTAAGCATTCCAAGCTTCAAGAAGGTTAGAATACACTTAATAGAACCATTTGTTCCACTAAGTTTTGCCCCAATGGAGTTTGCATCCTGTATGTAGTTTCATTGCTTTATCAATTAGCTAATAATTACCACATTACATTTGAGTGGAGAGGAATCGGGGAGTTTGCATTTTATTTTGGTGTAGTTCAAAGTGGATCAGAACACTTGTGTGGCTTCCCATTATAAGCGTCCAGACGCCTTACTGACAGGGAGGTTTGGCCATCCTTATCTAACAGGAGAACTTTGGAGGTTGATAGATTAGGTTTCAATTTGATTGAGCTTCATCTTTATAACCTTTCAAATATGGTTGCAGTTGTCACTTTCACCACTTTAAATAATTAAGAATAGATTCTTCCAAATCCAGGAAACCTAGAACCCCAGCCTAGAGCCTAGGAACTGTTCCCTCCACTCTGTGCCTGAGGACTCTTATGACCCTAATGGAGAGACAGGCTTTTCTGAATACTTTTCTCAATCCAATCTTGTTTGGGAGAGTCATGCTTTGTATGGGTGGTAGAGGTCTGGCAAATCCATCTCTGTGGATTTCTGTGTTATCACTCTTTCTTTTGCCATGCTGATGAGATCCCCAAAATGACTTAGCTGTTGACACGTACCTCCATAGGAACCATGGGAAACTCACCCCCATGCCATTCTTCCAGACTCAATCTCATACCAGTCTCAGCTCTAGTTATACATGAGCCTAAACTTCTTGGTTCTTCCTTAGATTCGGCTTAGACAGTAAGCCCTCTGCTGGGCAGGGGATGGTATTAGGTTTTCCCCTATTTCATGGCAACTCTAGCCACTCCTCTTCCTTCTAGATCAATCTTTCTTAGCTCTCCAACACACTGTACTGCCAACGGAGCTGAAACATCTGGGGAGGGAAGCAAAACTGTCGGTGGAGAGCTACTCAGATCATTGGCTCCCTACTTTTCACAGAAGCCTTTGACCAACTCAATATCAGCTCAAATTAAACTGTTCAGACAGTATCTTCAAAGGAAGAGTGGCATTTTCTACCATGATCTAGTTGATCTCAATTTTCAAAGTTCATTCCTCCTCATAGATATCTGTTTGCATCTGCTTGGTTATATATGATTTAATTTATATGCTGGGTCTTACAGAACAGGGGATAAAAAGCCTAACTCCCACTGTACCAATTGCATTACCTAATATCTCTAGTATCAGTCTAGTATCAATACCTAGTATCAGTAAATATCTCTTAGAACAATGCCAAATACTGAGCAGGTCACAATCTAAATCTGAGATGACTTCTGTATCCTATACTATAGAGTGACGATCATATATTATTTCCTCTCTAAACCAATGCTAGAATAACCACCGAGTTATTTTCAACTCCAGGGTGCAAAGTAATAGCTGTTTCTTTATGGGTGTGTGATGTGAACTATTTGCAAAATTACCCTGTAATTACTAATGTGGAGTCAAGGTAATTACATAGCAATTGTCCTATAATTATTGGATTTTGTATCTGATTTATAAAATGCAGTATGAATTACATGATAATTAATACTGAATCTTCCTGGTGTAATTTAGTTATTATTCATTAGTCCATTAGTAAATCCTGCATTCACACAGATCAGTGTGTTTCAATAATAGCAATCAGTATTTAAACCTCTAAGACTTGGGAATCTGACTTATGCATTAAATAACGAGAAAAACTAGTGTCAAGCAATATATGGTTCAGCAAAATTAACCAAAGAAGTGCTCCAACGTGATCCTAATACAAATTATGATATTTAGGAAGTACATACCCACACCCACCCACACATACATATATTTATGCTTTATGTTTATTTATTTCTGTGAGTTACCACCAGTTCCACATCTGTTCCTACCAAGCTGATGAATGTGGGGTGCTGTGTATTACATAGCCAGAGAGTAAAAAAAAAAAAAAAATCCTATCAAACACCACTCAAATATTTTCATACAGTTGTCTTCAACCTTGATCACACATTATAAATCATCTGGGGAGTTTTAGCACACTGATATTGGGACCCACCTCCGGAGACTCTGATTTAAATTGGTCTGGGGCAGAACTGGGCTTTAGGAGTTTTAAGAGCTCCCCAGGTAACTACAATGTATACCCCAGATTATTTTTATTTGCCTCCCAGGTTGAGCATCGTTAACTTTGAAATATTACTAGAGACAAGACCTAAAGATTGCTGAATTATTTGCAATTTCTAAAACTCTGACGTCAATTTTTGCTCGAGGGCTCATATTTTTGGACAATAAAGTCAAAGGATGTTAACTGTATCACGATTGGTAATAAAGCATCTGTGGCTTGCCTACCTCACTGAATGTATTCTATCATGTGTTCATTCACTTAATTATTCGTTTAAACATTTTTATCAAAGCATACATGTGCATACTTTAAAAAGTCAAATAATGCCATGGGGCTTACAGAGGAAATCAATAGTTTCCTGTCTGACTTTGCCCCATGCCTGTATCTTAATCCCCAGGGAAAATCAATGTTGCCTCTTTTTGGTGTATCTAAATAATATGCTTGTTCGGCTATTTATTTTTTTAACTTTTTAATGTTTATTTTTAAGAGGTGGGGGAGACAGCAAGCACAAACAAGGGAGGGGCAGAGAGACAGAGACAGAGACAGAGACAGAGATGCAAAATCCAAAACAAGCTCTAGGCTCTGAGCTGTCAGCACAGAGCCCGATGTGGGGCTGGAACTCACGAGCCATGAGATCATGACCTGAGCCAAAGTTGAACACTTAAGTGACAGAGCCACCCAGGCGCCCCTGCTCTGCTATATTTTGATTTTACAGTCTGATACATCATCATTTGATGTCCTATCCACACAACTCATTTCCCTCACCACACACACACACATACACACACACACACATACACCCTCTGTCAACCTCCCCAAACACTTCAACCACAGTGTTAGTTAAATCAATAGTTAATGCTTATATAACTATGATAGTAAATGGCCTTGACATCTGGAATTTGTACTATGAAACTGTAATTGTCTCATGGAGAGGTATATTTGTTCAATATTCCCTGAGCCTATCAGTAATTCCTCCCCCAAAATATCCGACAAAACTCTAAAACATTTTTAATAACAAAAAGGTAACGACAATTGAGCCCTTATGTACCAGAAGCTACTTTAAGCATGCCACGTGTATTAATTTAATCCTTACCTCAATGCTATGTGGCAGAACTATCATTATTTCCATTGCGCAAAAAAGAAAATGGAGTTTAGTAAGTTGGCATGGTTAGTAAGTGATGAAACAGAGCTGAGACCCAGACATTGTGGCTTCTTAGAGCTGAGGTCTCAACCCTCACCCAGTGCAGGCCAATAAACAATCAACCATCAAGGCTTGTTTTCCCCTCCTGGCTCCACTTCAATCTGGAGCAGAGTCCTGCCCCTGGCATTCCCTTTCGCCCTCAGCCTGGGCATGCCTCTCTCCTCTTTCCTATTGGCCTCTGTTTCCTGGACCCCATTTCAGACTCTGTATTATGCTAGGGCCCTCACTGAGTAGAATACGTTCTCTAGGAAATTCCCGATAAAAGGAAAAGGAAGGTAAACATTTTGAGGCATGAGTATCTGAAAGGTCTTTACTTTGCACACTCTGTTAATAATTTGGCTAGCATATTGGCTTCTTCTCGCTGCTGTAACAAATTACTACAGACTTAATGGCTTAGCACAGGCATGTAGTATCTTTCTGTTCTGGAGGCCGGAAGTCTGAAATAGATCCACAGAACTGCTTTCCTTGAAGCAGTTCCAGTGAAGGATCCATTTCCTCCTCTATTCCAGTTTCCAGAACACATCTACATCCCTTGGCTTATGGCCCCTCCCTGTATCTTCAGAGCCTGCCCTATCAAACTTTGTTTCTCCCTATCTCTCTGCTACCTCTTCACCTTGTCTCACCTTCCCGTGCTGCTCTGGAGAAGCTCAGGGCCGATCTGTTTCCTGATCTTGTGTACATGGCTTGGGAAACTTTCAGGATCTCTTTCTGACTTTTCAACCCACAGTGAATGAATACTGTGCATTCATTTGGAATGCAAAACATTTTCCATTAATTGTAATGAGTATTTGGTTAGGCACTTTGCTAAGAAAAAAGAATGTTTTGCATATTTGCATTTTCTCTTTTGGTTCATTCTAAAAGTCCTATATTTGAAATCAGGACTCTTAAATGGACCCCCAATTTTCTATCGTTTTGTCATTTCATACATTCTGGGAGCTTTCTTCAACTTTATCTTTTTTTATATTTCTTAATGTTTATTCATTTTTGAGAGGTAGAGTGCAAGCGGGGGGTGGGGTAGAGAGAGAGAGGGAAACACAGAATCTGAAGCAGGATCCAGACTCTGAGCTGTCAACACAGAGCCCAACGTGGGGCTCAAACTCAAGGACAGCGAGTTCATGGCCTGAGCCAAAGTCAAATGCTTAGCCAAAGAACCATCCAGGCGTCCCTTCAACTTTATCTTCTAACTCGTCAACTGAATTTTTTTTCCATTTCTGCTGTTATGCTTTTACATTCCAAGATGTCTACCCAGTTCTCTTATGTTATCTGTCTGGTTCATTGTTGTTGCTTTTGGTAAAACTACCCTATTGTTGTTTTATGAGTATAATAACTGCTTTTGTGTGTCTGAGAATATGGATTATAGCTATGTTTGTCATTTTGTGTGTTTTATTTTGTTTATTTTCAAACTTTCATTGGCTCCCTGCATTGTTTCTTTATTCTCAAATTTACTCTTATTCACTTTGGCTGACTTTTGTCACCATCTTTCACGTTCAGGGCTTTTCAGTTGTGCGGGGATCCCTGGCTTACTGGAACATTTAGGACTGAGGCACTGAGAAGCTCAGTAGGACTTCTGTGGGTGAAGGTGGATTTTCAATACATGAGTCTCACATCACACGTTAGGACTTGACCTTTTCATGGGGGGACATCCAAATGTCAGTGTCTAGAGATCTTGCTTAGGGTCAGCCAACTTCTGCAGTGAAGAATGTACGAATCTTCTGCTCTGTCAAGAGAGAGGCAATCTGTATCTGGTTGCAAGCATTCTCGGAACCGGGAGGGCTGGGAGATGAACAGGGGCAGCCATGGGCTCTGACATTTTAGTGTATGCACTTGCACTTGACTCCCCCTGTTACCATTAAGACAAATTGCTCCTGCTCATTTCCATGCCAATTGTCCTCAAATCTACATAGATTCGGCTCCTCTAGAAAATTCTATCTTCAGTAAGGTTTTAAAAGGCATTATGGGGATGCTGCTGCCCCTTGCACAGCCCTCCAGTAATTCTTTCTGTTTCTACTTCATCCTTTATCTCTGCTTTCAGGTCTCTGGGGCTTCGGATTCCTGAGGCTCCGTGTGTGGTCCTGTAGCAAGACCTCATTTGCCCACCTTTCTGCCAACAGTTGATTTCAGATGATTCTGCTCTATTCAAGATCTCCATGCTTCCATCTATAAAAATGGAAAGTATCCCATCTTTCAAAAATATCGTTTGAGAGATTTGTCATCTCTCACATTATTTTTGTCCATATAGATTTAAAAACTTTCCTTACCCCTAAAAGTGAAATTTCCAAAGGTATAAACAAATGTTCAGTTTTCTGTGTTTAACGGGAAGATTCCAACATTTCAGCCCAGATTTTGGCAGGGAACAGAAGGCAAACCAGAGCTGGATAACTGAAAACAGTTAAATGAAGTATCTGGACACTTTCAATGATGTCATGGGGGCCATTACTATCCCGCAAAGAATAACAAACAGAGAGAGAAGTTTCCAGATGCCAAAGAAAAAGCTGTGTGGACAGAGTTGTTGGACAGATGTGGCCCTCTGCTAGATCATCAACATGGCCACAAGTCTTGTATTATATTTCTTTTTATTAAAGAAATTGTAGTTTACTAAAGTATTGTAGTTCTTTCTACTAAAAGCTGAAGTCTGTATCTCCCACCCTTAAATGCAGGCTGATCTCATGTTACATTAACTGATGGAATATAGTAGAATGACAACCAGGCAGCTCCAAGGGAAGATGCGGCCTCAAGACACCTGGTGGGTTTCAGCTTGCCCTCTTGAAACCCTGCCCAGCTGCCATGAGAATAACCTTGAACTAGACTGCCAGATGATAAGACACAAATGTCCCGTTCTGCCCTGATGTCCTAACCGACAGCCAGCCAACTGCCAAATTGTGAAGTGAAAGCATCCCAGGCCAACGGGTACCCAGCCAACCTACAAACTGACCGCAGATTCAAAAATGACCTGGCCAAGCCGAACCCAGGCCCAGAACTAGCCAAGCAAGCCTGGCGTCATTTTCAAGCCCACAGAATCATGAACCAAATAAATGGTTGTTTAGGTCACCAAGTTAGGAAAAACTTTTTAGTCCAACAGTAGCTGACCGATATAAACTTTTAATCAAGGGAAGCAGCCAACATGGAGTGACAGGGTAGAGAGGAAGTCATAAAAATAAGCGCCCTCCCCATACTCTTCCTGTCCTTCCAATCACCTGTGGGTGCCGTCTGTTCATCTAACTGGAGAGTGAGAGAGCGCATTCATGCATTTCATGTGGGGCCGGCACCCCGTGCACACAGCACGATGAACACAGTGACAGCCTAGACCAGGAAGAACAAAATAAAAGAGAGTCGCCATCCCCGTTCATCTATTTTTCAATTCACAGAATGTTTAGCGATTTTTGCCAAATGTCTGCAGTTACTTTGGAGACTCCAAAAAGAATCCCCAAACAAGATTTGGGAACAAAGAGTTTTTAGCCAGTAGCGGTGGCAAATGGAGGGGAAAGACTATTTTTTATTCCAAGCATATTATACCAATACTACTTTCTGGTATAGACCAGGCCAAGGCTTAATATCTCATAATGCCTTCTCAACACATTTTCATAATAATAAATTATAAATTATACACCCAAGGTAGGATCTGCTTAAAATATTATGTCAGACGCCAATTACACAAAAACCCAGCTAATCTAAACAAAATTCAAATAAGCAGGATTGCAGTCATACTTAATGCTTAAAGGGAAAAAAATATATGAAAGTATTAATCAGTTTGGTTTAGGTATGGCTTACAAGAGAAAAACAAATAAAAATGAAATAAATAAAAGAGAAATTTATTTCTCTCTCACAGAAATGAAATTTAGAGGCCAGCAGTTCAGGGCTGGGCTGGCTGTTGTACCCCAGTTCATTCTAACTTGGCGTTTCACCGTTTCCAAGATGGACTTTCTACATCATGGTCCCAGGTGTCTATAAGTCCTGTTCAGCACATCTGCTTTCCAAGCGCTAACAAAAGGAGGGTGGATATAAAAATAGCATATCTGCTCCCCTATGGACACATCCCTTAAGTGTATATCTCTTCTACTTACTTCCCATTGTTCAGAATTTAGTACCCCGATGGCCCCGTACTATAAATAAGGCAGGGAAGGACAAGTTCTATTCCATAAGGCCGTGTGCTCAACTGAAAACGTGGGGCCTAGCATAAGAGGAAAAAAAGAAAAACAGATGATAGGGAACCACCAGTAAGTAGTCTCTGCTTCAACTTTTATTAACTAATGGTAATTATTCACCCAATACTCAACTTCCTACAGTGAAGTATTCACTGATGATCAGATTGATGATTTGGAACTCATAGGCATCTCCCATTATCAAAGGTTTAAATTTTTTCTATGACATGGAATTCACTAAGCCAGGAATGCGGATAAGAACAGTTTGGTGTGGCTTTGTTTTGGTAAAATGGCCCAACAGGGTCTTCTATTTAAACCACTATAAACATTTGAGATAATTTTGACTGGAAGTCATAAAATAGTGGCTTTAACTTTGTAGAAATGTATTCCTCTTATACATAAAAGTCTAGTAGTATATAGTCCAGGATGTGAGGATGACTTCATAAAGACATCAGGAGCCTAGGATCCTTCTTTCTTTTTTCTGCCATCCTCACTCTGTGGCTTCCACCTGTGGTATATGATGTTTGCTCAAGGTTCACCTGTCATGTACATATTCCAGCTGGCAGGAAGGACAGGTGCATGGCCAGTGGAAGGTAGTAGGTTTGGAGAGCGAGGAGAGGAGAGGAAAGAGTGAAATAAGATTCACCAAGTGTTGATAACTGTTAAAGCTAGGCAACTGGTACATAGAAAAGACAAAAGCTAATAAAATAAAATGAAAAATACCAAAGTGATACCCATGGAAGCTGTACATGGCTTCTCTTTACACACCAAGAGCAAAACTTTATCACATTCCCACATCTAGCTACAAGGAAGAGCGGATAACATAGTCATTAGTCCTTGGGTCTGTGCGTCCAGTTACAAATAGCTTTATTTTATCAAATGGAAAGAAAGGTAGCATCAATAATGGGGGGGATGGTTATGGGCCCAAAGTTAATAATTAACATCTGTGTCTCTCCCCCTCCTTTCTCCTTAGTACCATGAAGATGGCAATACTGTCCAGCATGTATATAAAATGATGTCATGACAGCAAGACTAGAACCAGAGTAGGGGCCAGTAGTGGACACTTGACATATGTTGACTTTCTGCTGAGTTTGAAGACCAAATGTCATATATAAATACACAAAGCAGCACTTTGATAATACAAATGTCTTCACAAGTATTAAAGAGTACTTATCCTCGGTGAGTCAGAAACCTTGATCCAAGAGCAATCCTGTGTCTCGGCTGTGAATCATCATGGTATCCAAGCCTTCACTCCTTATCTTGTAACAGGAGCTGTCAAACACTGCTGCCTAAGAATCTGATAGGTGCTTGTACAAGGTACAGATTCCTCGCTCTCACCCCGGACCTACCAAGCCAGAATTTTCCCAGGGGTTTTATGAATCTCTATTTTCACAAGAAACTTTCACCAGTAATTCCAAGGCAGTTGGGCTCCAGCAGAGGGGAGGTAAGAAAGGCTGGGCTGCGCACGTCCTGAACTATCGCCAAGATACTAGTAAGAGAATCAGGTTTCATTGAGCTTCAGGTTGGTTTTCCTAGGAAAATAGAAACGTTTTTGCTATGTGCTAATTTCCCAGGAAAACTCCAGCACAGCCTTGGGAGAGCAAATGCAAGCATTTGACATTGCCTCTGGAGCGCTGTTTATCCCTGGCTGAAGCACTGATCCCCAACCATATTCTAAGAAACACCACTTTAAAACAAAAGTATAATCATTTGACTCTCCCTCAGTGAAAGCTCGCTGTGAGCTGTTTCGCCATCACTGTCGACACTGGCTTTCTGATTCTGTAAGTTTTACTGAGAGAGTGCTGTGGGTGGTGGAGCCCTGTGACAGAACTGCTAAGGTGCACAATGTCAAGAAGGGGGAAGAGGGAAGACTGTAATTTAAAAATTATTGATGAGCGCAAAGGATCCTTAAGCAAATTGTTTAGAAATAAAGCCGTTGAAGTTTTTCTTACCCCTTCCCTGCAATGCCAGGTGTTATTACACCTCAAGGAGCATCTGACAAAGCATGCCAGCAGCCACACCTGCTTCTCTTGCAGGTGTATCTTCTCTTTCTGGGGAGGAAGAACTCTGTCTAACCTGGGGGCTCTGGCTGGGGCATTCGGCAAATAGCATTTTGGTTCACATCAAGCGATTTCTTCCAAAGGAATCATCACTGTTATAATAGCAAGACAAGGAGGGAAGTGGTGAGAAGGATTTAATGAATACTGCTTCCAGTGTTTCCCATCTAACAAGAATGTGGGTTTCTGTGCCGGAACCATCAAGAAGTTTAGGTCCCAAATGGGTGCAGCATGGGTTGTGTCCTATAATATGTGGAATGTAGCTCTGTGTAGGGGTGTGTGTGTATGCGTGCATGTGTATGCATCTGTATGTACATTTTAATTGCTTTTCATAAATCAAACATAATTGGGTGTATATTTATGCATAGTTTCCTCACCACTTTGCAGATTTGCAGGAAGTGTTTATTGCGGGAGGATTCATTTTGTTTCACTGCAAATGGACTTTACATGAATACACAGAAAGAAGCTGCTCAGACAAGAAGGTGGGTGACCCATAAACTGCCCCGCTACTAAAGTCTCAAAGTGCTCCATGACAGTGCAAGGGGCAGTGAAACTGCAGCTTACAGAACTTCTTAGCTATAGAAAGTGTATTTTGCAACCACACGTACATATATGCACACACACAGGCATTAGAGAGAAAGTCTAAAATATAGCTAAGCGTTGCTTTACAAACATATTTCTACTGAACATTTTTTTACATATTGTCTTTACCTATTCATTGGGAAAAGTCTATTTTTTCTGTGTTCTTTATAGCTTATACAAAAAACAGAATACCATAGGACAGTCGATGGGCAATATTTGACATCAAAATAAGATGATGTGCTTTTTTTAATGTCCCATTTTTCTTTGGCGCTACAGCATTACACACTTCATTTGCAAAGAATTTCAAACAATCTCAAGAAAAAGTGAAAAGAACCATAGGAACAAATCGCCCGGAATACCAATGCTCTTGGGAATCTGACTTTTAATTATGAGCCAATGCTTAGATGCCACAATGCTTTAATCATTAGGTTTTGAACTCAGAAGTTAGCATGTCTCTACCACCTGCGCTGTTTAGTACACCACCACCCACCGAGAAACATTTCTATTTAACTAGCTTCCTCTAATCATTTCCCTGAGATCTACCTCTCCCTCTCTCTCTCATTTTCTTTGAATGTGCACACGTACAACACACACACACCCCTATGTCTTCTCTATTTTCCCAGTTACGTGTATTCTTTCATCTCATCTTACTCATCTCTTACCACCTTTAATTACACAATATGTGCACACAGAGTCCTGAATGATGGGATAGATCTGGGATGGGCCTTATGGAGAGCGGTCTCAGCTTTCTATCATCATAGTTTTTCTTTATTTCCAGGGTTATTACCATGTAACTGATGTACAACATTGTGTGAGCTTAAGATATAGAATGCGATGATTTGCTACACATACATATTACGAAATCATTACCACAAAAAGGTTAGACAGCATCTCCGTCACCTCACATAATTAGCTCTGTGTGTGTGTGTGTATGTGTGTGATGAGAACATTTAAGATCTCCTCCCTTAGCAACTTTCAAGGGTACAATATAGTATTATCAACCATAGTCCCCAGAATGTATTCATCTTATAACTGGATGCCCTTTGCCCAATATGTCCCCATTTCCAGCACTCTCAGGCTTTGGCAACCATCATCCTACTCTCTCCTAGTTATATTTTAACATCTAGGGGCAGGGATAATTACAGGTCAACATGCTGCTCTCAAACACATGCAAAACAATGAACGTAATAAGGAAAATATAAGATCCTGGCCTGTTTTCATTGTCTATTGTTATGCAACAAAATACCCCCAAACTGCCTACTTTTAAAAGAAACATGACGTTATTTTTTGTGGTCCAAAAGTTAACTGGGTGGTTCTTCTGATCCTCTCCCATGAGTGCTGACTGGACAGATAGCCACTGGGCTCCACAGAGACATCTGGCAGTGTTTAGCCTCTCTCTCCATGTGGGCTTGGATAGCACAACAACTCAGAGCAACATTACAAGGGGAAAGCCCCAATACACAAGTGCTTCACAAGGCCCTACTTGGCTCTTGTTTGTGATGTCCCCTTGGCCAAAGCAAGCCAGTGGCTAAGTTCATAGTCCATGTGGAAGAGGAATATGTAAGCGCTTGGATACTGGAAGGTGTGACTCCCTACAAGTCATTACTACAACAATCTACCATACGACTCAATATCAGATAGTTGCCCAGAGATATTGGATATTGTCCCTTCATATAGCGGATGAGGTATCTGAACACAGACAATCTTAAAACTTCTTTAAACTTCCTTATTGTGTGTTCTCTAGGGCATACTTTACCTTGAAGACAAGCTTACCAAATGAAATTCACTCCTGGGTTATTAAAAACAATTGATAGCTTCTTTAACACAGGATACACATATTTCCTGCTGTGAACAAAAATGAGAAAGGGAGAATGAACAAAAGAAATATGAAGAAGACACTTTAGAATGGATTTCTTCTCTTTGTTAGCTAACATTTCTTGTTCGTATGCTCTGCCGCCGTGACCCTGTGCCAACCACCGTGACTGTTTAGATCAAATTAGATTTGCAGTTGACTTGTTCCAACTTTCCTCTATATCCAGCATCCTCACCCTAGAGTGTGGAACAAGTCGTTATTGAGAGAAGGAACCTCTGAGGATAAGGAAAACAGGCCCCGTTTTCCGGCAAAGAGGAACCTAAGAAATCCTGAGAGAATTAAGCAATCAAGTAGTATCTGCGGGTTGCTCATGGAGGAGCATGGAAGGCTTCTTATTGGATGGCTCTCTACCTGAGTTATTCCTCAAGAGTGATGCATGAATTGCTTTGTGCCTCTCTGCCTTTCTTGGTTGTTCTCAAAGGACCAGAGGAAGGCCCACTGTCTCAGGAGTTACTTGAATTTTATCCAAAGAAGCAAACTTCATAAACTGAACCAAACCCCTTCATTTTCAAGCACGTGCGTGCCTAATTTATAGAATGTTTAGTACTAACCCCAGGAGGAGAGGTTTTCCTTGGCTAGATTTTTGGGGCTACCTCATTAACAGAGCCCCTGTCATGGCCTTGTTTGTGAGCTCATCTGAAACATTGCTGTAGCTCTTCTGTAAAACCAATATCTCCCAACACAACACAAGATGTGATATCCAGAAGGACTGCCCTGAATGTGTTTCAGATGGAAGTCACTTCCTGGACACAGCCTGTGGAGCAGAATTTTCCTTTCTGACAAACTCAGATCTCAAGTATATGCAGCTAGAGCCAGGAGCTTGGTCTCAAAGCCTATTTTAATGGACTGGGCCACTTAATTCTGTAACCAGATACTATCCACTGTTAATTAAGTATTAAATACAGTTAGACTCCCTCAGAGGCATAAACATCTGCTGTGGCATAAGACTAAATCTCTATATTAATAGAAAAACAGACTGAATCGAAAATAATCAGGTGGTCTGGATCACTGAGGATAATTTTGTTGGACTATGAGGTTTGACATGAAAGCAACTAGAGTGAGTTAGTAGTCTAGCCCTGTAATACCAGCATATGGTTTATGTACAGTTTATGGAGCCAACTATAGGTAAAGCCCTGAATTAATATGTAATCTGCACTTACGCTTCCTAATAGTTAGATCTTGGGGCCCATGCCTGGCCCAGCCACACCAACATACAGCCAGCTGCTAACGACCTGAAATCTATTACTGCAGTACCATCTGAGCCCAGTAACAGTGAGCCCCAGCCCATGCCACTGGTCTCCATTCTTTCTACTCTTGTAAATCCATTCTAATCTGGCTTCTTCCCCTATCATTCTTCATTCTTCTTCAGCAGCTCTCCCTAAATCTACCAATGGCTACATCACAAACTCGTAGGTTGTATTTGGTCTTCATCTTATCTGACTTCTCTGTTGACCACTATCTCCTTCTTCTTTGGTTTTATAATCTGTTTTTTTAATTAATATATACTTTTTTGATATTTGATATTTTAATGGAGTCTGTGTTATCACTTCCCCTATATATATGCATACGTATACATATACATTGTATAGATGCATATATATACACACATGCTTACAACATAATGTATATATACATAAAATAACAACATATATGCATATTTAACTGTTTGAATAGGATCCAAATAAGGTCAATACGTTATAAACGTCTGATGTGTCTTTTATTTTTTGTTCATTTGGGGTTTTTTTGTTTGGTTTCAGTTTCAGGAGTAGATATTTCATATTATATAATATCACCCTATCTCCCCATCTTCGTCCAGTCTTCCCCTTGAGCTCTGCTTCTGCAGAGCCTAACACGAAGCCAGCTAATGAAAAAGAACAAAATCCCAGTCCTGGCATCAGAAAGTAAAGCATACAAGAATGGACTTGGGGTTGAGACACAACAGCTTAATGACCAGGAAAAAAGATAAATTTGTGTTATGTGATTTTTTCTAGCAGTTCTTTCATAGAACACTCAGATGAAACAATCTAGGTCTGGAGTTTTCTTTGTGGGAAAGAAAACAGTAGATCTGAGATTTTTTTATAACTATAAAATTATTTATTTCTTCTCATATCAGTTTTCTATTTTTTTAATATTGTCTTCCTTATTCAATTTTTAAAATATTTACTCCTACAGATTTATTTATAATATCTTCTCTTTTTAAAAGTCTGTCAGGGGAGCCTGGGTGGCTTAGTCGGTTAAGCGTCCGACTTTCGCTTAGGTCATGATCTCGCGGTTCGTGGGTTCGAGCCCTGCGTCGGGCTCTGTGCTGACTGCCGGCTCAGAGCCTGGAGGCTGCTTCAGTCTGTGACTCCCTCTCTCTCTGACCCTCCTCTGCTCATGCTGTCTCTCTCTCTCTCTCCTAGAAATAAATAAAACATTTTAAAAAAAATTAAAAAAAAATAAAAGTCTGTCAAAAATGTAACAATGTCATTTTTTAAATCCTTGATACCGGTTTTTTATTTTCTCTTTTTTTATCCTAAATTGACCCTCCCAGAAACATATAAGTCTACTAATGCTTTGAAGGAATGAATTTTTGAATTTGAATTTCACGATGTACTCACACATACAAATTTACTAATTTTGTCAATTTCTGCCCTTTTTATTTTATCTTACTTCCTTTGGGGTTAATCTGCAATTTTTTCTAACTTGTTGACATAAAGACACACATCATTGGTTTTTAGTCTTCATTTTTTTATTTCAATATGTATATTAAAGCCTATATTATCTTTTTAATGTAATTTTACCTCTACCTTACACATTTTTCTATCTCATATTTACATCCTCTTCAACTTAAAAATATTTTCTAATTTTTGTTGTGATTCTTGTTTGACCCAAGAATTCTTAGAAGTTGATTCTATAATATGAAAATATTGGGGAACTTTTCCAGTCATATTTTATTATTGGTGTCTAGGTAACTTTTGTAAATAGTCCAAGTGCAATTGAAAAATAGAAATAATCGGAAAACATTGTTGAATTCAATAGCCTTACTGGTATTTTATTTTTCCACTTGGTTTCAGTTGTGGGGGAAAGTGTGTTAAGATCGCTCACTATAATTATGAGCTTATTTATCCTTTTCGTTCTGTACATTAATACCAATTTAGCATTATTATATATTTCTAATGGACTGACGCTTTGATCTTTATAAAGTGCCCCCCTTTACATCTAGGGCTGCTTTTTAGTCTTATCTAATTGTTGCTTCTTAGAAGGTCATATATCATTTTTCCCTGGCTCCTTTATGCCTTTATCTTCATCTCTTGTTTTCAGCAGTTTGAGTGTCACGTGTCAATAGGTGTGATATTCTTTGCATGTATCCTGTTTGCATTTGTGGTCTGATGCCTGCAATTTCTGGAAAATTTGTGCCTGTTATCTCCTTAAAGATTGCTTCCGTCCATCTTCTTTCTCTTTCTGGGACTTCAATTTTGTGTATGTTAGAAGGTTTTACCTTGTCCCATATATTTTCTATGTTTCTCCTGTATTTTCTTTCTAGCTCTCTCTTGCTTTTCAGCTCAACCTTTCAGCCCTTGTTTTTTCAGCCCTCAAAAGGTGGCAAATGCCTTGAGAAGGACAATGATGTCATGGGTGACTCACTTCCCTAGGCTTTCCTTCTATCTCAGGTCTTACGCTGACAAGCCCTTACTGTCTTGCTAGCCCTACACTACTTTCAAACAGATTAATTTTCTTTTTTTTTTTTTTTCCACATTTTTAGTTGTTCTTGGTAGGAGGGTTGGTGGGAAACAAACTAGTCTGTCCTGGCTTGAAGCAGGATTCCCACAATATTAAAACATCTGGTTTTTGTTATTTTTCAGATTTAAGTATTTTGATGTTCCATCAATGTTTATTTTATGACCTATGAGTTATTTAGAAGATTTTCTTCAAAAATACAGGGATTAAACCCATACCCATATGATCATTTGACTTTCAACAAGATTGCCAAGGAAAGGGAAAGTACAGTCTTTTTAATAAATGATGTTAGGACAGCTGAATAACCATAAACAAAAGAATGAACCTGGACCTGACCTCACACCACATGCAGAAATTAACCCAAAATGAATCAAAGACCTAAATGTTAAGAGCTAAAGCTATAAAACTCTTGAAAGAAAATATAACAGTGAATCTTCATAACTTTGGATTTGGCAACAGATTCTTGGATATGACACCCAAAGCACAAGAAACAAAAGAAAAAAAAGAAAGTAAACAAGACTTACAAATTAAAAACTGTCATGTATCAAAGGATACTATCAAGAGAGTAAAAAGACACCCCACAGAATGGGAGAAAAGTATTTGCAAATTATATATATCTGATAAGGGTCTAGTTTCCAAAGTATGTAAAGAATTCTTACAGCTCAATGACAAAAAGACAAACAACCCAGTTACAAAAATCAGCAAAGGCCTTGAATAGACTTTTCTCACAAAAAGATATATTAATGGCCAATAAGCACATGAAAAGATGTTAATATCAGTCATTAAAAAATGCAAATCAAAATCACAATGAAATGCTAAACCAGCTCACACTCACTAGGGTGGCTATAATTTGTTTTCTTTAATGGAGAATAACAAGTCTTGGTAAGATATAGAGAAATTGGAGACTTCATACATTACTGGTAGGAATATAAAATGATATAGCCACTTTGGATAACAATATGGTAGTTTATCAGAAAATGTAAACATAGCATTATCAAATGACCTAGAAATTATACTCTTAGATATTTACCCTAAAGAAGTGAAAACATGTATCCATATTAAAACATATATGGATGGGGGTGCCTGAGTGGCTCAGTTGGTTGAGCGTCTGACTTCGGCTCAGGTCATGATCTCACAGTTCATGGGTTCAAGCCCCATGTCGGGCTCTGTGCTGACTGCCAGCTCAGAGCCTGGAGCCTGTTTCAGATTCTGTGTGTCTCTCTCTCTCTGACCCTTCCCTTTTCACGCTGTCTCTCTCTCTCTCTCTCTCTTTCAGAAATAAATAAAATATTTAAAAAATTAAAAAAAAAAGATATATGGATGTTCACAGCAGCATTATATATAATAACTAAAAAGTGGAAATGACTCAAGTGTTCATCAACTGATGAATTTTATACTCATACAATGGGATATTATTTGGCAACAAAATAATGAAGTATTAACATGTATTACAATCCAGATAAATTCTGAAAATATTATGCTAAGTGAAAGAAGGCACAAAAGACAACATATTGTATCATTCCATTTATGTGAAATGTCCAGAATAGACAAATCCATAGAGACAGAAAGCAAAGTAAATAGTTACCAGGGTTGGAGCCAAGGTGGGGAATGAAAAATAATTATTATTGGATACGGGGTTTCTTTTGGTGATGATAAAAATGTTCTGGGTTTAGACAGCCTTATGAATGTATCATAAGCCACTTGAGTTGCACACTTTAACATGGTTAAAACAGTTAATGTCATGTCATACTAATTTTACCTCAACGACAAAAAAGTTTTAATAAATAAAATAAAATAAAATATAGGTATTACATCTGTTTTTTGCTATGAATTTAATAAAATTGATCAGGGAATGTGATCTCTATGATAATGAGTCATAGAAATTTGCTGAAAGTTGCCTTGTGACTTAACACGTGACCAGTTTTTATAAACATTTCATGTGTGCTTAGGAAGAATATGTGCTTTCTAATTATTGAGAGCAAAGTTTTACATACATCCAATGTACCAAGCCTGTTGACTACAATGTTGAAATAGTTTATTTCTTCACTGACTTTTTTTTTACTTGTTTCATCCACCAATAAAGAAAAAAACATGTCAAAATTTCCTATTCTGGGGGTGGCTGGGTGGCTCAGTCAGTTAAGCATCTGACTTCAGCTCAGGTCATGATCTCACATTTTGTGGGTTCGAGCCCCACATCGGGCTCTGTGCTGACAGCTAGCTCAGAGCCTAGAGCCTGCTTCAGATTCTGTATCTTCCTCTCTCTCTGACCTTTCCCTGCTCACGCTTTTGCTCTCTCTCTGGCACTCTCTCTCTCTCAGAAATAAATAAAAATTAAAAAAATTTTTTTTTAAATTCCTATTCTAGAAGTACATTTCTCAATTTCTCCCTGAAGTTCCATCATGTTTTACTTACTATATTATTGATGATATTACTAGAAGCAAGTTCAGAATGCTACATTTTCCTGATAAATTAAACTTACCATTATGTAATGATTATTACATTATTTCTCCATGATTTCTTGTCATGCTTTTTTATCCAAAAGTCAGTTTTATTGACTAAAGTATGTTTTATTTGCTTTTGATTTGGATTTATTTATCTTTTTCCTTTGTTATATTTTCAACCTGTGTGCATCTTTATGCTTTAGGTTATCTTTAAAAGGTCAGATCGCTGCATTTGTTATTTTTCTTAATCCGATTTGACAAACTCTGTATTTTTGTTTTATTTTGTTTTGGATCATTTTTAACAGCTTTACTGATACATAATTCATATGCTATACAATTCGCCCATTTAAAATATGTAATTCAATATTTCCTCACATATTCACAGGGTTGTACAATCATCACCAGAATCTAATTTTAATACATTTTTGTCCACCACAAAACAAACAAACAAACTTAACAAAAACCCATTAGCGATCACTCCCAATTCCCTCATGACAAACCCTTACTCCTGGCCCTAGCACAGAATAATCAATGTTCTGTCTCTATGTATTTGCTTATTCTAAACATTTCATATAGATGGAATGATACAATATATGGTATTTGGGGACTGGCTTATTTTACTTAGCGTAATATTTTCAAGGTTCATCCATATGGTAGCAGGAATCAGTACTTCATTCCTTTCTATTTATGAATATTATTTATAATATTCTATTGTGTCTATGTACCACTTTTGTTTGAGTTGTTTCAACTTTTTGATTCTTATGAATACCACTGCCATGATTATTCATGTACAAGTTTTTGTGTGTACATATGTTTTTACTTCTCTTAAGTATATACCTAGGAGCAGAACTGCTGGTTTTCAATCACCTACACCATTTTATGTCCCACCAGCTATGAATGGGAGTTACAATTTCTCCACACCCTCTATAGTATGTCATTGTCTGTCTTTTTTTATTGTAGCCATCCTAGTGCTTGTAAAATAATATCTCATCATGATTTTGACTTTGCATTTCCTAATGATGTTGAGCATCATTTCATGTGCTTATTGGAAAGTTGTATATCTTCTTCGGAAAAACATCTATTCAGACCCTTTGGCCATTTGTTCATTGGGTGTCTTTTTATTGTTATATAATTGACACATAAAGTTACATTTGTTTCATATGTACAATATTATGGTTCACTATGTGTACATATTGCAAATTAATCACCAAATAAGTCTGGTTAATATGCATCATCATATTTCTTTGTCTTAACTAATTATTCTGCCTGAGATTTCCAACACCATCTTGAATAAGATAGAATGGGTATCCTTATCTTCTTCCTGATCTCAATGGTGAAAAGCTGAAAGATTTTGAGTAGGATATTAGCTGTGGGCTTGTCATATATGGCCTTTATTATGTTGAAGTACACTCCTTCTACACCCACTTTGTTGAGAATTTTTATCATAAATGGGTAGTGACTTTTGTCAAATGCTTTTTCTGCATCTATTATGGTGATAATATGATTTTTATCCTTGATTTTATTAATGTAGTGTATCATATTGATTGATTTGCAGATGTTGAGTCATCCTTGTATCCCTGGAATAAATCCCACTCAATCATGGTGTATGATCCTTTTAATGCATTGCTAAATTAAGTTTGCTATATTTTGTTGAAGATATTTGCATTTACGTTTATCAGAGATATCGGCCTATAATTTTCTCTTTTTTTTTTTTTTTTTTTTTTTTTTTCCCTTTTTTTTT